>NC_134406.1:100179567-100479889 GCF_038048845.1 Mixophyes fleayi
TGTATCATTGATCTCTATATGGAAAACATGGACCATTCACATGGCCATTCGGGGCAATACAGGTTGAATGCTCAATGAAGTATAGACAATTTAAGTTCCAGTCTTAACCGCATTCCGCCTATTCAGACAGTGGCAATGTGGGCTGATCACCCATGTGAATATAGCCCTACGGGTATAAACAAACATGTAGGCAGATCTGGGTTAAATTTTATTGCCTAGTATTCTGCTTTTTCTGCCACGTAAATTCACTTCTATCATATTCAATCTATATAACTTAGAGGCACATGTAGAGTATGAAGTGTTTATGCAGAAGAAAAGATTTTCCTTATTTACTTTGAGTTGCACGTATCCTACCATATGTGCAATTCAAAATAAACACGTAACTGCATCCACATGATGATATACTTGAAGTATATATGCGGTGGCATACCGAAGACATCATTCATCATTATCAACTTGATGATGATTAATGGCTTTTTATTTGTAAATAAAAAGAAAAAAAGAATTAAATATTAAAATAAAAAGCTAAAAAAACAAAACGGCGTCCCCCACATCTAAACGTGTTCCTAGCACCAGTGCTCACAGCCTAGGCTGGTATCAACTGCGCAGTATGAGCAGTATGGGGTCTTACCTGAAAAAGCCTCTACCAGCACTATAACTGGGAAGCCCAAACAGTTGGGTACCCCTGTCACAGTGTCAACCAGCCCTGGGCTTTTTAGCACAGGGCTGAACTCGTATATAAGGATCAGGCCCGCAATAAGATGCGGGCGCCCCTCCCTAGAAAACCCAGCCCAGTGCTGGAGCACTAAAGCTCTTCCCAACACTAGTGCCCAGTGAGTGTTGGGGTAATATTTAGTTAAAAGTGAAATCTCCTCATTTTGTACTGGTGAACTAGTGTTTAGAACAAGTCCTGATGTCCCCAAACTGCATGGTATGCTGGCGCTAGTAGAACTACACATTCCAGCATACACATGGCTGCAATAGAATACTACTGCCAGCATGCTCTGGTGTCCAATGCCCGCTAGTGCCTGTATTGCACCAACAAAAAAAATACTGTTAGATAAACACACTAATACAGTGAAAAAATATTTCATTAAAAATAAACACACCCTCTTTTATCAGTTTTTTTCTCACCTAAATCAATAGGGAATGTCAGCTACTAATCAATACAGAGAGATTTTTTTACACCCCACATGTGCAGGGATATAGGAACCAGGGGGGCAGAGGGGAAGTTGTTCCTCCATGGTTTCTTTTGGGTGGGCAAAATCGGCATCCCCTCCCCCCTGAACTTCAACACAAAAGCCTTTTTACTACTTTCTGAAGTCATGGTATCTGTACTAAACATTTTTAATAATAGATTGTCTTAGTATAACAACCAAATGTTCTTTAATACAGATTGCCTTAGTATAGATTTAATACAAATTGATTTGTTTATTTAAAGAACTCTAAGTGTTGCATTCATAAACATTCAATAAATAACCTGTATTGATGATGATCAACTATTTACTTTATTTTTACCATGAATTTCGTGTGGTGCGTCCAGTAACAAACATCAGATTTACCAATTTAAATTTATAGTACATACCATAACCAGTGAGGCAGTGACTATAGATTTAAAAATACTCCCAATCAAATGAGATTAGGCTGTCAACAAAATCTTAATAAAAACTAGGTTAATTACTATGAAAAATGTACATTTTTAATATGAATTTATCTATCTTTCTAACAGCTATTGTACTAATTGGTAATTAATATTAATAATAATATTTATTTAATAATGTATAAATACATGTTTGGCCAACCCCTGAAACTGACAAAAATTAACATAGGATTGGGAGTCTTGTATATCTTCAGTCACTGTTACAACTGTCGTAAGACGAGATACCAAACACAAGAAAAGGGGGCTCCAAACCCTGTAGTAGTCCTTGGCCTTTTGCCCCCCCCCATTGAAAATTTTCGTTCTTACGCCCCTGCACATGTGGCATAACCTCAATGAAGTACATTGCTGCAAACGCTGTTCATCCCCCCACAGCTGTCTCTGCTAACCAAGGGGCTGCTAACATTGCATGTTTTACATATCTTCTAGCTGGAAGTGAGGTAAATTACTTACTGACTGTCACACTTTCGAGATCGACAGGTGGTGCAAATTATTTCACTTGTAATTCTGTGAAGAAACATGAAAAAACATGCACTGTTACCGGTCCCTAAGAATGGGTTTCAAAACACTTGTCTACAGAATATTGGCACTGCAGCCATGTTACTATTTCCTTCAAAACAGATTCATACAGAACTGCTAAACAGTACATCTCACAGTAATAGTGACTCCACTCTTGTGGTTTTCAAGTGGAATAGTTCCACAATGTACAGTATATGATTTCTGTAAAAACATACATTTCCTTTAAATATTATTTTATTATTTCCTGGAAACAGTTTTTGAATAAAAATGGCTGTAGTTATGTCTAAGTATAGACAGGGTGAGATTTATCTAAATGATCTAATCTACACACAAATAATTAATGACATAAAACAGGTAATACATTCCGTATCTATATTTCTCAGTACACAATATAATTTCTTAGCACACATTACCATATGGCATACGTATAGCTGAAGTATAGCAGCTTCATTTGCCAGTTAAATGTTTAAGTGACAATAAGTGCTGTGTTATTTCTTTCCCAGCGTTAGGATATAAAAGCCTCTCATTTGCTCATTGTGTGGAACCTGCATTGAGCGCCTGCATGAAATTACGAAAGACTTGAGTACTGTACAAATCTCCAAGCCTTTTACTGTTTACTGTTGTTTAACAGCTGCATGTGACAGAACACAAGAACACACACTTCATGTTCTGCACTTGCAGTTCGACAGCTTTACACATTTTCTGTGCTTCCTGTGCAGTGAACTAGTTCTAGTACATTGCACTGTATATCATCATCATCATCATCATTTATTTATATAGCGCCACTAATTCCGCAGCGCTGTACAGAGAACTCATTCACATCAGTCCCTGCCCCATTGGAGCTTACAGTCTAAATTCCCTACTATAGACACACACTCACACACAGAGACAGACAGACAGAGAGGGAGAGACTAGGGTCAATTTTTTTGATTGCAGCCAATTACCCTACCAGTATGTTTTTGGAGTGTGGGAGGAAACCGGAGCACCCGGAGGAAACCCACGCAAACACAGGGAGAACATACAAACTCCACACAGATAAGGCCATGGTCGGGAATCGAACTCATGACCCCAGTGCTGTGAGGCAGACGTGCTAACCACTAGGCCACTGTGCTGCCCACTGTATATGTTTTTGTTGAGTGAATACATGTAAAACTCTCATTGAGTCACAATTTAAACCCTTAACGAGAAATTGAAACCACTATTGGACATTAATGCAGGCCCATCCTTTCGTTGAATTCTATCATGTTTAATGATATGCAGGAACAGAGCTTCTGCATTTTTTTTTATGTCTGGGAGAATAGAAAACATAAACCCAAAGCCTTGTTTGTCAGAATAATTGGTTTGCAATTTTTTTGGGAATAGAAATGGAGAACATGGCCATTGAAGTCAGGGACTATCCTTTGCTAACTTTTTTTCCTGACTTACATTGGCTCTATTAATTGACAAGGTAAAATGTTCCATATGATTTAATTTGTTGAGCTCAGTTTAAAAAAAAAGTTAACACTAAGTTATGGAGCAGACAAATATCTCTATATCCCAGGTGAAATCGCTTAGGTGGATGTCTCTGTGCCGTATCAGCAGCCTTTTAGTTATTAAGCTGTGACATGTGTCTTTCATTTTGTGAGAAGGGAGAAAATATTCAATTGCACTTTACCAATTAAGCAGCATTTGAAATTCAGGGTATGTTTGAAAAGAAGTATTTGCATATTTCATATGTGAGCTTTGCATTTTTTGAGTCTAGTTGTCCTTTAAGTACATTTGTGTCTACTTAATGTTGTGGAATAGATTATACAAGTTATCATTTATTATTTATGTATGTCAAAATAGTTTTATAGTATAAAACGTATAGCAAATATAAAATGTATCTGTGTTTTGTGGTGATCTTCAACTCCAATTCATTCATTGGATTGCCTCAGTTTTGAAGCAGGTTGGAAAAAACAACCGTCTTTGAGGTAGTGATCTGTCCACTTGTGTGATTATGTTAGTCTTGGCATATAACACAGGCATTGACATCATGTGAGGTTGGAAATTGAGGCAAGCAGGAAGTCACAGACTGAGAGTTGGATAATGGAAAGAGCAGAGTCCCCCAAATAGCTTCAATTAGTGTAGTAAAGCTGTTATCAAACTGGTTTTTAATGCAATACAATATCGTGCTTCATTTATAAAATGAATGTATTTCAGCAAGTAATTCTATGGTTGGTGATGTTTACTATTGAGGAGTTTCTGAGACACATTGCTGTCCTAGCTGAAACAAGCAGGTGAAACTTTGCATGCTAAAAACTGATCAGGTTGTCATGGCAGAGTAATTCTCAATGTTTTCAGATGTGTTAATTAAGTGAAAACAAGCCTTTACACTCATGCACACTAAATAATACAGCGTCTCTAGGTTGAGTCGAACAGATGTCTTGACGAAATGCAGGATTTCTCAGTCCTGTTGTCTTATAGACTCCTACATTAATTAGTTATTACCAAGATATTCATGTATATACGTGTGTATGCTCACAAATGTGCTTATGATGTTATGTATCAATTTAAAATAGCAATAGTTTACTGGATATGCCACAGACTGCACTGGCAGCTACTTAATGTGCCAATGCAAGTGGTGACTCAGTGAGATGGATACACAACAGGTTTTCTAAATGGCTCTTACGTACTAATGCCACCTTATTAAGAATAATTCAATAAAATGCCCTTTAACATAACAGATTAAGGGGCATAATTTACATGAGCGTCTTTCCCCATTGATGCAACATCCTGCAGCACAAGTGCCAGAACAAATTTGTAATTATTAAAGAGGAAAGCTGTATATCTCAGAACAACTTATATTTAGGGAGTAATTCAACTGGCTGCAATGTTTTGAGGAACATCATGGCTGCTCATTTTCACCATTTCTAAATGCGGTAAAAATATCTGCTCATTTTTGCTCGCACCTCTATGGGGCGCAAGCAAAAATGAGGGTTATTTCTGTGAAAAAAAATCTGCAGGTGGTGTCATGCTGCCGTGTTAGAGACATCTTGTGCGGTTTTTTTTAGAATTGAATTTTTCCCTTAGAGTAGGGTAAGTATGGGCCTATTTCTAAATACATGTTCAAACTGAGGCACTAGATTTAGGCCAAAATGGTTTGCCTGTGAATAACAAGGACAAGTTAATACTGTCTTCTGCACTGAACACTTTTTCTGCCAGGTTTATCTGTTTTGATTCTATCTGCTTAATGTGTTCAGTTTGTTTCTATTTCTCTCTCCATCTACTCTCTTTTCTTGGAATGCTCCCACTACTTATATCCACTTTTATCATTCTTGTTTGTGATACTGTTCACAGTGATCTGTCCTTTCCCTCACTCTATTCTCATGAATTGTCTCCAGTCCTTCATAAGAAGTCCCCTGCTCCTGCATCTCCAATCCCACCCACACTTTTTTGTCTCTCCCTTCTCCTCCTCCTGTTTATCAGCGGTATCTCACCTAACCTAGGTCCTTCTCCCAAGCTTTACCCTAATCCTTTTTCTATTCTCAAGTTGCAATCAGATCCTAGTATTCAGTTAACTGCTTCTAACACTCCTAAAAAACCTTATTAAGATATTTTTTTCCCTAATATAACCTGTGCTGTAACAAACACCCACTCAGTAACAATTTAACCTCTATGATGTATTTATATTCAATACATTCACTGTCTTGTGCCTCACTAAAACATGATTCACTTACACTGACACTACCTCTCCTGCCCCACTTGTCTTTGGAGGCACTCAATTCAGTCATACCCCTAAACCTGAACAAACAAGGTGGTGAGGTAGGCATCTTATTGTCTAATTAGGCTGGGTAGAGTCATTTATCGTTTGATTGGCCCAATACTTGGTCAAAAAATTCTGTAGTGTGTACCCAGCCTTACTCTTCCTTCCAACCTATTTCAATCAATCTCAATACTTGTATCTCTACATGGCTCCTTCTATTCCTCTCCATGGATATCCCCAACATTGTCATGGGTAATTTTAATATCGCCATTACCACACACATCTGTCTTGCAACCAAGCTCCTCTCCATTAGCTCCTCTTTTGGCTTCACAAAATGGTCCACAGCTCCCGCTCATTAGCATGGTAATACTTATCATACTCTTTTCTCATCTCTGTATTTACCTTTTTAAACTTTGTTTTCCCACTATTTAATTACAATATATTAACCTTTAAACTCTCCCTTCTTGAAGGATCTTATGTACAGCAGCCTACATACTAATACAAGAATCTTCACAACATAGACACACAGCATCTTTTTGACACTCTTCAACCTCTCTATCTCTTCCTTCATTGACTCAGATCTTGCTGTTACATACAACTCAGGCACAATAACCTCTCCCCTGTATATCCTTGTCCCTTTTATCAAAGTCCATACACATTACATTAACCGGCAACAGTGGCACACTAAACACACACGCAAAAATCTGAAAAAGTCCTGAGCCATGTTTGTACAACATTGGAGAAATAACAGTTCTAAAGAAAACTTCATATATCATGAACATGCATTAGATTCTAGGGATGCTCTCTCCTCTGCAAAGCAAACCTACTTGTGCACTTTCATATCCATGCAGTCCTGAAATTCCAAACAACTTTTAAACTTTAATTCCCCTACTCCACATCTTACCTCTTGCATCAAGCCTGGGGCTTTTGCCACCTACTTTAAAGAGAAAATATAGAGATCTAGTAATGGTTTTGACATGTTTGCCCTCTGTTCTTCCCTTGTTTTGTCCACCTTCTTCCTTGCATGTTTCATTCCCTAATAGAATAAACTATCTCCACTCCAAATCATACTTTACTGCCTGTTCTCTTGATCCCATGTTTACTTATCTTACTTTTCCTCTTTTCTCAACAAAATCAAGCTCATCTTTAAAATACATTTCTATGGGCTCTTAATCCCTCTCCAGCTATCACCTATTATTATTATTATTATTAATTTTTATTTATAGGGCGCCACCAGGTATCCGTAGCGCCGAACAGGGACAGACAGAAACACGATACAGGGTGAGACAGCACAGTACAGTTAACAGAAATCACAGTAACTCAGAAGCTCAATGAACAGCTAGATTAGAGGTGAGAGCCCCCAGCGGGGTAGAGACAGGGGCCGGAGGACCTCGCGGAGGAGACAAGGAGCTGGAGAGCAGAGTTAAGGTGGTGGAAAACAGAAGGAGAGGAGGCCCTGCTCGGAGGAGCGTACAATCTAAGGGGAGGGTAGGACGGACAGAGACACAATGGTAGGAGGACGGAATGGGGATAACAGAGGCAGGGACGGAGGGGGGGAGAGAGGAGAATGAAAAGGAGGGAAGTAGGAGGGGGACAGGAGAGGGAGGGGGGTAGGGGGAGACTGGGAGGAGGTCAATGGGTGGGGGACTGAAGGGCTTTAAGGAAGAGGTGGGTTTTTAAGGCCCGTTTGAAGCTGGACAAGTTGGGGGAAGTTCTGATGGAGTGGGGGAGCTGGTTCCAGTGGAGGGGGGCAGCGCGGGAGAAGTCTTGGATGCGAGCATGGGAGGAGGTAACCAGGGGAGAAGAGAGGCGGCGGTCGTTACCCGAACGAAGAGGGCGGGATGGAGCGTGAATGGAGATGAGGTTGGAGATGTAGGGAGCAGTGGAGTTGGACAGGGCCTTAAAAGTAAGAGTGAGGAGCTTGAACACGATTCTGTAGGGGATGGGGAGTCACCTAGTCCAGTGTTGGCTATCCTGTGACACTCCAGGTGTTGTGAAACTACAAGTCCCAGCATGATTTGCCAATATAGAGCAGCTTATTGCTGGAAGGGCATGCTGGGACTTGTAGTTTCACAACACCTAGAGTGTCACAGGTTAGCCAACACTGACCTAGTCTCACTACTCCCTTTCTCATCCCAATTACTTTTCAAGCATATTCATTTGAAGTTGCCAACCTATCTTTCTTCTAATTCCCTAGCAGAATGTCTAAAATCTGGCATTCACTCTCCTTACTCCACAAAAAACAGCACTTTTCAAAGTATTCAATTACCTACTCACTGCAAAATCCAAAGGTCGCTACTTTATAATAATTCTGTTTGTCTATAACTACTAAATCTGCAGTCTTCAAACACAGAATTACTATCTGCAACTCCAAACACTCTTTATTGGGAATCCAAGGTTTTACACTATCTTGAATCTGTTGCTGTCTCTCGGACTGAACCTTTAATGTCTCCCATTCCAATTTCAAAGCTGCTTGTTCTTTCTCTGTAAATGAACCACAAGGCTCTGTTTTTGGACCCCTCCTCTCCTCCATCTATACATATGTTTGGTCAGCCAGTTCAATCCTTTGGCATTCCGTACCATCTATATGCTGATGATTCTTAAATGTACTGGCTCCAGTTTCTACCTGTTTTGCTTATGTTTGGTGTGTACTGTTGGTGCTTAACAATTTTCATTGATAAAACAGAACTTGATATTTTTCAATATTTTAAATATGTTACTTTGCTTATCATGACAATCACTTTTTATAACATTCAAATATATCCTGTTTCCCAAGCCTTCTGTGTAGAGGTCATTTTTAAATTGCACTTTAATTCACTACTCACATTCATACTTCACCTGTTGTTTTAATTAAAAAACATTTCTTGTTTCCACATGATACTACTAAAGTATTGGTGCATTCTCTAAGCAAGTCCTGGCTAGATTATAGCAATTCTATTATTTGTTGTCTACCACTGAACAGAATTGTTTCACTCCTATATGTTAGGACTTGTGCATTGAGATCCAGAGAGTATAGATATATTTGGGTATCATCTCCATGGAAGTGATACTAAAAGTCAAGTTTTCCAAGAAAAGTGGTATAGATCGAGAATTTTAGGAGGGTCTAGTCCTGAGCCTTGTGGTACTCCAAATGATGTAGGAAGCGGAATAGAGAAGCAATAGCTTTTAGATTTAGCAGTGATCAAATGATTGACCACCTTAGTCAGTGCAGTCTCTGTATAGTGTTTGGAACAAAAACAAAAGCCAGACCGAAGAGGATCCAGTAGGTTGTGCGAGTAGAGGAAGTGTGTGAAGCAAGTGTAGGTAAGCCTCTGAAGAAGTTGTGAGATGAGAGAAAGTTTGGGTAAGAATTATGTTTTTCAGAATAGGAGAAATTAGCGCATGCTAGAATAATGATGGAAAAATGCCAGTTGGGAGACAGACAGCCTGATTCATTAAGGTATGGAAAACAAACTTATTGTAAGTTTTTTCTTTAAAATGCATATAATTCCGGCATATGCACGTCCGTATTCAACAAGGAGCAGATGTAAAGATATGTCTGTTGTTGAATACGGGTTTAGGTCCACTCTGCTCTTGCAGACAATACACTGCAGGGTATGTCCAATACATATGTGGAATATAAAGTCTTATATGAATGCACAGAAGACAAAACTATTCAACTAATCTCACCTGCTAATAATATAATCATTAGACAAAACAAAGCAAGTTCCATTTTTTTGCATAAAATACATTTATTAGGATGTTAATAATGTCTACTGCACATAAAATGCATTTTTACAGTTGCTCCTGACTGCAAACCTGTTTTCTAGCACACATACGTGACCGTCATCACTATCATTCGGCACTTTGATGCGACAGAAAAACACGTACTTTTGAGATGCCCAAAGGAATTTGTTGCTTGTGGAAGAGGATAACATTTCATGTCGGAATTTGTCAATCTTGTCATTGAAGTAAGGTGCAAAGTCTTGAGCAGTGATGGCCTTCAAATATTTTGGGTTGGGAGGGTAGAGGAGAGATTTAAATATAAAGGATTTGTGGTTTACAAGCCTCAGATAAGCGATTGGAATTATGTTTGTGAAATATTCAGTGCCCAGAGTTTTTTTTATAGGAATGGTCGATATCAGTATACTTGAAGAAGTTATGAGAAGTATGAGATTTTCGTCAATGACATTCTACTCTGTTCGAGGGTTTCTGAAGTCAGGAATCCATCAAAATTTAGAGATCACTTGCGGCCCGTTCCTGTGATCTGTTCACATTGGTTTTAAACTGCTATAGCAACAGAATGATGTAGCAAGTCAGTAATGTCCCGTACCCATTGGCGTTGCATTTGCATTAAAAAAATCGCAAGTGCAAAAAGCATCTGAAAACTAATATAAGCACTGTGTTTACATCTAATAAACCTTTTTTTATATGGTTTACATGTATTTGATATGCACTATACTCAATTGGAAATGCTCCAGAACGCAAACTATTTTCCCACTTAGCTTGTGCTGTACAGATAGAATGAATGAAATTAATTGGCCATGTAAATAAATGGGTTAGAATGGGAAAATGTGATCCATGCAAAATGTTATTCTGCAATCCACAGGAAATTGTAGACCAAGTGAGATGTTCTTCTAAGCCATTGGGCTAAAAATAAAAAACCTTTAATAGGAATGAACTGAATTGACTGGTATTCCTTTTACCAGCACAGCCATTCGTAAGCGAGTTCCCACGGTAACTTTGAATTGATTTGCTGGCAGTAGGGGGTGGTGATCTTGGGGATGCTTTAAATGGATGGATCGTTGTCATGAGTGGGGGAAATTACAGCACAACACTGATGTAACTGTTCGTGTTAACCTCTAGTGAGTATGTACACAATGCACTTCCATAGAATGGTTGGAAATTTTCAAGAGCAGTGACATGCTTTTTGGTGAACTCTTTTAAAAGTAAATTGGTTAAAGATCTAATTATTTTAAAAGTGCCAAGTGAACCTGTGGGTCATAATTCCAAAAGGGATCAGGAAGAAGCAGCAGATTGGTTATTGAATATTATGGTAGCAGCAGGTGGAAGACCTGCACACAGAAAAGGATTGTAGTGGCCACAATATATATTTATTGTCGCTACTAGAATCCTTTTCTGTAATCATTTTGATAGCATTAACAGAGATGTTAACACTACTTCTCTGGTTGCAACCAAGGGACCATGGTAGGATAGCCAATTTACTGTTTACATGTTCTCAATCTACAACTAAATCATATTTTTCTTGCACAGTATTTTCTAAAACTATAATAATCATTAACATTCTACAAACGCAGACAAAATAGTGAACAGAATTTCATAAATTGACTTGACACATAAAAGAACCTAGAAACAGTCTAGGATTTGATGCAGTAGTATTTTCACAAATACGCTTGATACATTGGCTCCTACTTGTCAGAAGAAAGCACAGAATTTCTGCAGAGTTAACTGAATTAGAATGTCACTTGCTGAATAAAATGCACTCTCACCTCATCATAGGTCACCTTTTTGTTGTTTGCACAAAGTGAAAGATGAAGCTTCTATTTTCTTTTTATGGCCTTTAAACAAAAAGCTTTGATATATCTATTTCCATTATAAGCTATTCTCACACGCTCCAGAAGCAACACCTTGATGCCAAAAGTGTAAATTAGTTGTCAGTTGGAAAATATGAATATGCAAATTTATTTTAAGGGGAACAGAAAGCTACGTTAGACGTGTTCTGCTTCAGCTAATAAAACAGCTGTAAAGACCTCTAGCCAGGGCCGGATTGGGAACTTAAAGTGGCCCTGGAAAAAAGTCTGAAAGTGGCCTCATGTGGGCGGGACCAAATAAATGGTAGGCGGGGCCCAGTATGTGTGTGTACCCACTGTGTCTGTCCCCGTATGTGTGTGCGCTCACTGTGTCTGTGTGCCTACTGTATGTACCAGAGTATGTGTGTCCTGTTCTTGTCGATTTCCCTACCGGTGACTGTTGGTGTCTTTAGCCTAGTTGTTGCTTGTCTGGATCCTGGAATGTTGAGAGTCCTATCTGGAAAAAAAATGGGTACATTAAATTAAGAAAACTCCAATGAGCATTAAATCAATAGCACACACGTTTAATAATTAGGCCTCCCTCTAGCTCCATTAAAATAAAAGTATTCACATTTGATAAATTGATCTATTTCCCTCCAACCAACCCAAACATTACATTTAATAGTATCCGCATTTAATAAATTAACCTATTTCCCTACGTCCAAACAGGACCAGCAATAAATAGCATTTACATTTAATAAATATAACCATTTCCCAACATCATCCCTTGCCTTAATTTATTCGTATTCACATTTAATAAATAGCCCTCCTCCCCAAAATCAGCCCCACATTCAATTAATAGCCCCAAACTAGCATTAAATTGAAAGTCCTGCCTCCTCATCTTAAATTATTAGGCCCCCCCACTATTAAACTAAATTGCCCCACCATCACCCATTAGTCACCACCTAACTCACACCCCCATTTCATTGCCATAAGCTCCCCTGCCCTCACCCCCATTTCATTGTCATATGCCCTCCTGTCCTCATCCTTTTTCATTGTCATATGACCCCAGTCCTCACCCCCATTTCATTGCCATAAGAACTCCTGCCCTCACCCCATTACAGTGACATAAGCCCCCCTGCACACACACTATAGTGACATTAGCCCCCTGTCCACACACAATACAGTGACATTAGCCCCCTGTCCACACACACTATAGTGACATTAGCCCCCTGTCCACACACACTATAGTGACATTAGCCCCCTGTCCCCACACACTATAGTGACATTAGCCCCCTGTCCACACACACTATAGTGACATTAGCCCCCTGTCCACACACACACTATAGTGACATTAGCCCCCTGTCCACACACACACTATAGTGACATTAGCCCCCTGCATACACACTACATTGACATAAGGTCTCCTGTCCTGACCCTCATTACATAGCCACAACACTAGCACACGCTACATTGACATAAAACACCCTCACACTTACCTTATTCCAGCGGCGTTCCTGCACAGTACACATGGGACGGCACCAGTCACATGGTGTGCGTCCCATGTGATCTTTGTTAATTACTGGATAGGACAAGGACGCGGCCACGCATGGGGGCGGGGTTTATGATCAGTTCCTCGGCCACAACGATGCACCCCTAATGGCACCTCTGATTCAGGGGGCCTCCGCTGTCCCCTCTTTGGAACTTTAAGATCAAGTTTAAGAACTAGCTCTAGTGTTTTTGGGCTACACTTATTGGGAGTACAAAACAATGGTAAATAACTATATATAATGCCTCAGGACTCCACATTTTAGGAAGAAAATAATCGAAAGCAATAGATTTATATAGATTTATTTTCTGGCTATCTAACCACATATACAGATGGATTTTTTTTTCTAAGACAAGTGGTAAAATCTGGTGCCTGTTAGTGGCTGATCATAGTGTCTTCATCTAGCTATGCCACACTCACATGGTCAAATATGTGAGTGGCTGGGCTAATGAAAAACTCCAGTTAATTTATCTTAATGAGAGAAGTTCTGCATTGCACAGTAAGTCTGTAAGAACACTAATCTGTCCATATAAAGGTATTTTATGTAGGTTGCCTACCATAAGGCAATAATGGCAAATGAACAGACCATGTCATTATTTAGCCTTTACTTAGATTTTCAATGGCAAATAATTTGCAAGCCCGGATTTAAACGATTTATCCCCACCACCAGGGCCGTAACTAGGGCTGTGCGACACCGGCGACCGCCCAGGGCGCAACGCTGAAGGGGGCGCAATTTTGGAACATTTTAGGTTAATTTGGTTAAAATTGAGGGCTAGGGTGGTGGCATTTGTCTTTATCACCCCAGGCACTAGAATTCTAAGTTACGGCTCTGCCCACCACATTTTGTATTGGGTGTGCCGCACATATTTCATGGTGTCAGAATTGCATGGCTCCAGCATGTGCACAATAACTCTCTTACTCACAGCAACTGAAGTACAGTTACAAATAAAATAAAAAGAAATTGAATTACAAATTGCCAACAGGAATTTAATAATACATGAGCAATAAGTGGTCAAATGTTGAAACAAGGACAGCCCGTATTGTATGGAACATACATGTGAACGACCCTGACCAGCCTCTCCTAGCAGAAGTGAGTGCAAATATAAGACACACTAGACTAAAAATATTAGCGCAAGTTGTGTGCATGCACAGTGCGACAAATTTCACGCAAGTCACCTTTTTACATGGCACAAATCATCATCATTTATTGATTTATATAGCGCCACTAATTCTGCAGTGCTGTACAGAGAATATTTGTCACTGACATCAGTCCCTACCTCATTGGTGCTCACAGTCTAAATTCCCTAACACACATGCAATAGACTTTCAACTCTAATCAGGCTCTTAATGTTTGGCTAGCTCTTGTGGGCACTGTAAAGAAATGGAAGTATGAGGTTAACAATGACTTGAAAGCATAATTGAGATACAGCCTTTTCTTTAGTTACTACCATAAGATGTTTAATTGCAAAACGAGGAGTAAAAGAGCAGTTAAATGTGAGTACTTTGCTAATATTTATATAAGGAGGATAGGTGGAAGAAACACAGGCAGTAATTAACTATTCACCTTTCATTTACTGTGTGTAAATTGTAAGGACCTGCCGTTTACTTTTGCGTCATAAGTGACCTTTGATATCTGCTTTGAATTTAAAAACATGTCGCATAAAGCGGATATATTTATGCCAATCATTAGCTTTTTTTTTTTAACCATATACCAATGTAAACATTACAAATAACTCTTTCATTAGGTGCAATATTCCAATATGTTGCCTTTGTCACATTTATAAACCTAGGCTTTCTATGTTGGAAATAATATGTAAAATATATCCTACCATCATGTACAGTTTAAAATTTTGTATGGAATGTTCTGGTTCACAAAGCTTAGATAAAGCGTACTATCAAAACAAGAAGCAGTGACAGACTAAATACATTCATGGAAAGGACTTTGATTTATGTACACTAGTCATGTGAAGAGAGCTCTCAAATGTATTCCCTAAGAGGTATCAGCAAATATTATTGTCTAGGAGTAAACTTAAAGAAGGAATGTTCAAATAGCTCTGGCGAGTAGATAACGCCACTTAAGTAGCAGCATCAGACCTCTAATTAGCTGCAAGCTAGATATTTGTGAGTGGACTCTTACTACCTTTGGGTGTAGCTGACTACTGTGTGCGTTTGTTTGTGTCTGTTTTGGTTTTTGCATTAACAAATACTATATTGCTTTTCTGAGTTCTTTTATCCTGATTTATATTGGAATAAAAGCTATTTTTAAAAATAATACTTATACATGCTAGATAGCCAGATATGTAGGAACCTATTCATACCACCAAACTTTCCTCCTTTCAGCAAGAGCTGTTTTGCGGATTACAACATAGATGGAGCAAATGGGGCTTTCTCAGAAAGTGAGCTGTTTAGGGTGGGGTTTGGGTGAATTGTCAACATGGTTTGTGCAGATCGGGGGCTGGTCCTAGTTTATCCCAATTTTTGCCTGTATAAAAGGCACTATATTGGATATATCAAATTACAGACAGTCATTTCAATATTATTCAACCTCATCAGTATGCAATGTGGAGCAATAACTTCTAAGTTGTACCCATACACAGGTCCGCCATCAGAAATCATGGGGCCCAGTACGGCCCCCCCCTGGTGAGCGCCCCTCCCCCCCATGAGCAACAGCGCAACACAAACTTACCTGACAGCCAGATCACATGATCGCAGGGGAATGATTCCTCCACCCCAGCGATCGCATTCTGGTGCCTGGCTGTCACGGTGACAGCCAGGCTGAAGACATCAGCGCAGAGTAGCGGAGACCAGCGGACTGCAAGACAGCGGGTCCCCAGGTAAGTTTGTGTTGCGCTGTTGTACCGGGCCCCCTGGTGAGCCCGGGCCCGGTACAACAGTACCCCCTGTACCCCCCTTATGGTGGCCCTGCCCATACAAAGCAACCAGTAAGGTTAGGGTGACTAAAATGAGCCAGAAAGCCCTGAACTGGAACAGATAAATTTGAAAGTATTCACATGCCCCCTACTCTAGAATTAATGATGTAAGAGCAAGCGCATGTGCAGTAAAACTGTGTATCGTATATGCACTGGTGGCCCCTTACATCTGTAGAGGCGTATCTAAGGCGTGCTAATGCCAGCTAATTTACAGTAAGGGCATGTATACGTAAATTTGTCCCCACCCCCCCCACTGTATGTGCATCCTATTTAGTGTGGGCTGCATCTCTAGTGCTTATAGTCTTGGCTGGTTATTGCTATTGTAGTGGGACAAAGAGTGTGGGGTGACCCCACTAAAGCAGTAACCAGCACCAGGCTATGCTCTGCACAAAAACATTGTAATCAAAATACACTTTCACCTACACTTTGGGATGCAAAATTGTGTATATTAGCACTTGTATGACGTAACATGGTTACTAATCATATACTTTGTTGCCTATACTATACTGTTCGCTTTTCTTTAAAAGGAAATGTATAAATCTTACTCCAAAAATTATATTCCAAAACGCTTCCAAGATACTTGAGAAATTGTGTGTTATTTATGCTGATTGTAATACAAACTGAAATGTATGATACATACCAGCTGCAGTATCAATGTTACGTGGGCATGAATCAGAGCATAATAAGTTTGCCAAAAGCCTGCCTCAGGAAAAGCACCCACATCAGGCTTGTATAGTGAGGTGTCCACAGAATCTGCAGATTTGGCCAGTATATGAAGACCTAGGGCTGTTTTTTTGCCCAAGCTGTGTTTTAAATCAAGGAAGGGAACTATTGGCCTGTTTACTGCATGATGCATTGTGGGCCTCTTCAGCACAAGAGGGCTTCAAGCAATAATTTTCCATGTAGTGGGAAAGAGCTGCACTTATTTCCTAGTTTATGACCCACTCAAGCAATAAATACAATCATATTAACAGCAAGTCTTTAGCAGACACAATGACAGATACTAGCAGCACATTGTCTACACAAGTGGTTTATTTTAATCTGCAATTCCTATGTTTTAGTCTGTAACTCTATCCTGTTATGTGGGTAACTTAGTGATAGAAATATCAAGGGCATTTATGCAGCAATAGATAAAACCTGACATTGCCATCATTATTTTTAAAGTGCCTGTATACACTGTAACATTCAGGCCATTTTAGAACCAAGTGACTAAAACTTGCAGGGGCCCAAAAAAGACAGTTGATCCTGATCAATATTTGATTGGGATTAATCACTTGTTAGTTAGTTTAGATGGTAAGGAAGTTAACCACATCTAACCACGTATGTCGTCATTGTCAGGCCATACCAAATGCCCCATCTGACCCAGTATTTTTGCCTGAGCACCTGATGGCTGGATCTTTTGTATATGGCAAATATGACAGAAATCCAACCATATAGCCCAACCTCCAATTCACAATTTCTGTAAGATTAGGCCATACATGAGTGCGGGCATATTTTGGCTATGTGCACAAGGACAGATTATGGCAGCAACTCTAGCAAGCAGTGGCGGGTGAGAGGTTGGATCCTGTGCTGAATCAGTATAGGCATTGGGAGACCCATTAAATATGTATATCACCAGAGAATGTGTATTTTATGTTATCTTACTTAAATCAACCAAAAATTCAATTTTAGTTTTGGGTGTACTTAGTGATCAAAACATGGTGAATACAAATAGAAAATACAAATAGAAAAGGTCCAGAGAACAATATCAGCAAGCTGCGGTCAACCACCAAAAGGAAGTCCGGATTCCAAAATTTAGTGTGTTCAGTAACAGGAGTTCAAACAGTATAGATACAGGCAGCATCAAAGACCCAAAGCACAATAATCTGACACTGACTGATTGCTAGAAGCATCTTAATATATCATGTTCTTCCTTTCTCGACAATCATCTTCTGTCTCCTCCCTCTACCAAGCTCTTCACTGGCTCCTCTTCCCCTACAGAATCCTGTTCAAGCTCCTCACACTTACATACAAGACCCTCGCCAACTCCACTGCTCCCTACATCTACAACCTCATCTCTATTCACACTCCATCCCACCCTCTCTTATCTGCCAACGACCATCGCCTCTCTTCCCCTCTGATTACCTCCTCTCACGCGCCTTTTCAAGACTTTTCCCGCACTGCCCCCCTCCACTGGAACAAGCTCCCTCCCTCCATCAGAACACCCCCCAATCTGTCCAGTTTCAAACGGGTTTTAAAAACCCACCTTTTTCTAAAAGCCTTCCAGTCTCCCACTTAACTACCTACCTTATCTTCTGCCTCTCCCCCTTCTTCCCCCTTCGCTGATTCTGCCTCCTTTCCCCCTTCTCTCCCTCTAAACCCTATGTCTCTCTGTCTGTCTACCTCTCCCCTTAGATTGTACGCTCCCTTGAGCAGGGCCATCTCTCCTCCTGTTTCCACCACTTCTAACTCTGATCTCCAGCTACATAGCCCTCCTCCTTGAGGTCCTTCTGCCCTTCAACCCCTCTCACTTTTCCACTCACCCCTCCCCCCAAAAAAAGCAGAAAAAGCGAAAGCTGCTGTGCATGCGCAGGCGTTTCGGCAGCACTGTACTATCCAGCAGCCGCGGCGCTGTCAAAGAAGCGTCCGCGGCGGTGCTGTATAAAATACAGCACCGCCGCAGATGCTTCTTTGACAGCGTCGCGGCTGCTGTATAGTACAGGGGCACTTCTTTAGCGGAGGGGAGGGGTTTCTGGAGACCCAGAAACCCCCCATGTGTGCGCCACTGTAATAATAGATTTAATTCTCAAGAATATTAATTCAACTTCAGAAATGGTTGCCTCCACTGTCTGTAGGTGAGAGGTGCACTTTGAATTATATGTCAATTATGTAGACCAGCATTGTGAAACTGTTGTCTATGTTCAGATATCCCCAACCATCCAAGGCAACCTAAATAGACTTTATTTATTTTGTTATACTAATCAGCCCTTGTGCATGTAGCTATTACATATGACTTTAAGCAGGTAAATACTTGGGCCGCACTTCTGGTTTATTATTGGTCTAAGTTTTGTATAAAATGGACTGTTTTTCATTAATGATTGTAAACTAGGGAATCCTTCCTAACACTTAGGATTCTGTACCCCTGGGAAATGAAAGGTCTCTATCAACGCAGATGTTCATACCAAGAGTAGTCAAAAACAACTGAAAATCCAAGACACAGTGAATGATTTACTGCAGCTTAGGGCTAGATGCTGATTTGTTCTGTTTCTCTTAATAAAGTGCTGGCCAGTTTGATGTGATTTTAATCTGTCTTTCTTGCTGCAGCTGGTAATGATAAATCTGTCTTCTTCTAAATTCCCAGTACATTGCTGTAATCCCCGATCCCAACTGTACAGCTGCCATTTCATTGTTCTAGAATATTACAATACATAGTTCAAACATGGCCACCAATATACTGTAACAAAACAGTTCATGAAATGAATTATTTTTAAGAATATAATTGTATGCAACTGTAAATGTGAAACAAAGCTGTAGAAAATAATTCCACTGAAGTTCATATGCTATAAACCACCTAGTACAAAGCTTTGCATATAGTGTAGTAAATATAGTCTAGTAGAATAAGCTTATAAACCACAGAGTCTACAGCTAGTGGCACTCCAGCTGTATTAAATGAAGACTCCTAATATCCTCGGACAGCCATTATCGGGCTACTAGAGAATCATAAGATAAGACTTGTACAGCAGAGCAAACTCAAGGAATCGCTGGCAAATTTTAGCCTTGGGGTCGAGACTTGGCTCAGCAGTCTATTAGCCAGGTGACCCAGCCCAAGGCAGCCCAGTATGGGACCAGCCTGGGAAGCTGATGCCCCTCTGCTCAGCAAGCTCCTGCTGAATCTCAGTGCTGTAACAGGTTGAAGGAGAGCTCATCTTTAATGTTTTCTATTGGGTTTTTTTTTATCCTACTTATGCTGTCTTTTATAAAAAGACAGTCAGGTCATTTAAAATACACATAAAATATTGTCGTAGATGCTAATCAATGGAGGCTTTTTGGGAAGCTATGGACCAATGGAAGAAAACCAATATGAAGAGCTATATCTGCATGGCATAGTACAATAAAAAAACATCACATATGCATTATAACTTGGTGTCTTATGATACTTGGCATCTTGTGGTTTCATAGTGTTTATGCCATGGAGATGAACAACACTGGAGAGACAAATGGTAGTTATCTTTGTATTTTTCTTCCTTTATTATATATTGGTTGTTGAAGTCATATATATTCAGAGCAGAGCTGGCAAATTTTAGCCTGGGAGGCAAGATTCGACTCAGCAGCCTATTATAAAGGAAAAAAAATGCAGATGGCCAGTGACCCAGCCCAAGGTAGTCCACTATGGGAACACCCCAGGGGGGGGGGGGCAGCCCAGCCAGCCCCTGTATATATTAAAATAATAGTTAAGGGGGACTGTAACAAATTAAAAAAACATGGGGCAGAGATTTATTAATGTCTGACAAAATCCAATGTGGGTAAAAATAGCCATAGAAGTGATCTGGCTTGCTCTAAGACCACCTACTTAATAGATGGTCAGCCAATCAAAGCCAGTCTCTTATTCATCAGAATAAGAGCACCGCTCATTTCTGTATAAGAGCAAGGTTGTTTTTTTGTAGATTAGAAATGGCAGCTTCCCGAAAATCAAATACGGTTTGGCGTAAACTCACATCAAATTAGGTAGATTCCACTCTGCCATTATTCTAACAACTACTGTCCTGCCCCAAACACAAACTCTGCCTACTACAATGCCTATGGTTCCAATAAGTTTTAAATGAAAAACTGGGACACCCGTAAGAGCTGAAATTTGTTCAGCTCATAAAATCCGCCACTCACTTTGTCGCAAATATACTTATAGTTATGGAATTCTATACTTTTAAATCTAAGTAGACTACATTAGGAATTATTTGAATTAAAGAATTTGAGTGTGGAAAAGGGTCTGTCCTCAGAAAACTGGGACACATGGTAGATCTACATTAGCTGGAGGAGGACAGAAGGTATTTCTGCAAATTTAAATAAATAGATCAGCTTACATTGTGGGCCTTCACATTTTTTCACTATTTAAATTGCTTTGGCTACTGTTTGATTGTTTCTGAACTGGTGTGAGATACTACCAGGAAATACACCAGTCAATACTTACAGTTTTTCTGATTTTGTCTAGTGTGAAAAAAGTTGCTTGTCTTTTACGCAGAACCGGGTTAATTGTTGTGCAAGACCTTTCCAAGAACACAAAGTGTGGCAAATTCTCCAAAACCTCAATTTCAGTCCTACTCATTGCAAAAAACGCTAATTTTGAAATATATACTGGCTGTTTTTTGGCTAGCTTTGGACTAGTATTGGGCGATTTACAAACAACCCTGACAAACCTGAATTAGCATTGTCTGTATAACAAGTCATGTACAAAAGAAAACCTGGTATAATTGATGCAAACACGTTAGAATTCAATAGTTTAGCACTATGATAAGAATATCATCAGAAACAGCTTTTAAATAGGAGATGGAAGGCCTTCTGATTAGTGCTATAATGGCTTAAATGGCAGCAGCAAATTAGTAAGAAAACATGGCAGCTGTACATTGACAATTACTGTATCTTGTTCACGACACTAATAAAAATATTACCATTTTCCCCACCACAAGCCATCAGGTTGCCTTAACTTCATTGATTATATTGTTGGAAGCCAACCTGATGATGCAATGGGGCTTGAACATAAGATTAACATAATGTAGAGAAAACATTTCCTGTTAAAGTCTAGTTTTTTCTGTTCCCAACAAGTAA
This sequence comes from Mixophyes fleayi, assembly GCF_038048845.1. Taxonomy (NCBI): domain Eukaryota; kingdom Metazoa; phylum Chordata; class Amphibia; order Anura; family Limnodynastidae; genus Mixophyes; species Mixophyes fleayi. Next base: position 100,201,256 of record NC_134406.1, read on the forward strand.
ACAAATGCCCTCACATTGTGTTGCCTTATAAAGACTGCTGGGAAAAAAAATCATGAATTCTAAAAAGACAACATTGTAAATTTGGCCTACTTGATATAATGCTGTGTATAATCTGCATATTAACAATGGTGTTTATAGAAATACCATATGAAATATAGAAGGGCAAAGTCACTCCTGAACATCATGGAATACTTAAGATGTACAGTACATTATGAGTGTGTTTTGTACATAGGACATAGCTATCGAATCTATCAAATCTAAGTAAATACAATATAATTATCCTGGAGCTCAAGAAACATCATTAAATGAGCAAAGATCCCAGGTCATAAGTGGTGTGAATAGTGTTTGTATATATATATATATATATATATATATATATATATATATATTTATATATATGCATACAGTGGTAGAAGTGGGGGTGTACACGGTGGTATGCCAACTTCTCCTACTGTCTTCATTGTAAAACCATCAAATTCCATTCACTTACATTCCCATTACATTTTTCATACAACCACTTATACATTTTCACTTTGACCACTGTATATATACATACAGACACTGGGTATGAGGTCATTAAATCCAAAAAGTTGCATCACCATACACTAGTAAAAGCTTGAATTGTGGCGCCCACGGATAACTGGCCTTAATTAATTATTTAATGTATGTGATAGTTTTGGGGGTACAAATAACACCAACCTACAGTAAGACGTCTCTGCACATGCTCTAGTGTATTTATACCTTAAGTAAGTTTAAGTTAAGCTAAAATGCAGAACTTATGCTCAAGCCAAGTAGTTTTTACTTCATGAAACCACTTTATGTTTTCTGTAGTCAAAATAAACAATGTTGGTTATTAACTATTCATGATCATTTTAATCAAGGGAGCACATTATTAAATTTGTTTATTCCTTTTACGTAAGTTACAGTGATTCTTCAATAATCCTTCTCTTATTTTGAGAATAAAAATGAGATAATGGAAGCCAACCAATTGCAGCATTGTATCCATTATAAATCCCCATAGGAAACATGATAACATATGGGACAAGCAGCATTTTCTTACTCCATATTAGTCATATATATAAACAGCACTTAGCACTAAACCTATATATTCCTGCAGTTTGTGATCATTCAATAATATATGGAATGTATTTTGTCAATCCGTGTTTGTGTTTTCGGTATCTGCTAATGGGGAATATCAGTAAAGAGTATAAATTGTCACAGGATAGTCCTTTCAGGGAAAAAGGAAATTTTTTTAAGTTTAAAGACCTAATCCAAAATCAAACAATTGACATATACCCAGTCTGTAACTGGTCTAAGAAATGTGTCCATAAATCCAAAAAGTCCAAGTTAGTTTATATAACTTAAGTTACTTGTCCTGTCCACAGTAGCTCAATTTCTTAAAATAGTCCATAGTGTAACCCAAAATGATGCCAGATGACCAGCTAGTGGTGAATCCCACAACTCACAGTGGTGACAGATACACCTCCAAAAGAAATCATTTAGGGATTATTAGCTCATACACTAAGATTGTAAAGCTGGGCAGCTTCTTCCATGGGCTGTTCCCACATACTGCTCCTCCCTATTGTGCCTATAAAACATCAGCCCCATTCATGATATAGTCACACTTGCCTCCACACAACATCTGACTAAGAACCCACTCCCCGAGTAGAGGTTTTATTCTTATATGGACCCTCTTTATTGTTGGGGACTCTAAGTTATTGGGGGCTCTCTGCCCCCTTTCTTCATGTAATGTCCTCTTGTGGCCAACCCCTTCTGCTGCTCTTCTATGTTCCTCTATAGACGTAAACCTGATGGAAGGGATCCCTCTCTGCATATTTCCTTCTTTTATGGCTGGGACTAATAACAACTCTAGCCTTGCAGCATGAGCCACTCACCCAACCTTTCTGCCTTCCCTAATCTTCCCGAATACTGCTGCATTTCGATGCGGGAAATCAGTGCTGACACTATTGCTCCATTAAGCTTCACCCCTTTAGTGACGTGGCTGTCTGCGTGACCGTTAATCCTGCTTATGCCTTAGGCCTGTGCCTTGGCACCACTGCTACCCTCCTGGTGACGCTGCCTACTATCTCTGGGAAGCATGTGTTCACATGTAAAAGACCAGGAGCATTACAGTAGAAATAAGTTCTATGTTGAGGTTGAAAAAAGACACCAATCCATCAAGTTCAACCTAATTTTGATCTCCTGCGATCCCTCTCCTTAATAATTGAAATTGATCCAGATAAAGTAACCGTCAATCTGCTTGAATCCGGAAAAATCCCTCCTGACCCAATATTTCAGTCCTATATTTCCCAGGATCCACTATTGCCTTCAATTTAATTTAACCCTGGACACCCTTTTCCTCTAAAAATTTGTCAAACCCTTTCTTAAACATATCAATTGAATCTGCCATCACAACCTCCCCTGGCAGTGAATTCCATATCTTTACTGCCCTTACTGTAAAGAACCCCTTCCTTAGCTGGCTGTAAAACTTCCTCTTCTCTAACCTTAGGGGTGACCGTGTGTCCTTTGTACAGTCCTTGGGGTAAAAAGTTCCCATGAAAGTTCTCTGTATTGACCCTTTATGTATTTGTACATAGTAATCATATCGCCTCTTAGACACCTCTTTTCTAAAGTAAACATGTCTAAACTGGCTAACCTTTCCTCATAACTTAATGACTCCATACACTTTATCAATTTTGTCATCCTTCTCTGAACCCTTTCTAGTTCCAAAATGTATTTTTTTTATTGAGTGGTGCCCAGAACTGTAGTCTGTATTCAAGATGAGGTCTTACCAATGATTTATATAGTGAACATCCACACAGAGTAGGCATAGTCATTGTGTTAACACATTGCACACATTCATTTGCTGCTTGGGTTGTGTTAACAGGTCTACCAGGTAGTCCTGTGTCATAACATGGCGTGTAGTATGTTGAAAAGATACAGTTGGATTGGTCATTTCATTAGGAAAAAACTTTTTTAATGTGTGCTCGATATGTGAACTAAGGGCAAACTGCGACAATCGTAAGATACATTAGGATGACTAAACGTGTATTAAAGTTGTCTGTTTCCAGTTCTTTAACCTCTCCCAAATGAACATGGAGGTGGTGTAACAATAGCTGTTGCAACCATGTCGTAGTAAGGTCATATAGGTAGCCCCTACCTGCTAGCATGAAAAGATGTAATGCCCATCAATCATATTACTCACTGATGCCTGTATCCTAGCAATCCTTAATGTAGATTGGGTGACAGGATGAAGCTAAAGGTTTCACATTGTTTATAATTGGGACCAATAAACCCTATACATATGCAAAAGACATGCTACAGCCTTCAATAAACTGAGCTGTTTGTTAGCGTGTGTCTGCGTGTATAATGCAGGAAGCCAGAGAGACAGACACATTATATATGTTGCAAATCAATGTAGGTTGTCAACATGACTAAATATTACTGTCATCAACTCGTATGCCCTTTGCCTCGTGCACAGTAGCTCTCAACTTTTCTTAGCCTCAGTGCTATGATGGGTTTACAATTTTTTTACAGAATACTGTATAAAACGAAAAGGCTTTTTTTGGAGCATTCACTGTTCTGCTTCAGTGCACATTTTACTCAAGCTGCTTGGCTGCGCTATACCCACGTCATTGTATGTCCTCAATTTGAACAGCACGGGAGACAGGAGGCATTATATAAGTATGTCAGACCCCAAGGACACATAACTCATTTTCTTTTATGAAAGAACTTAACTAAAACCTTTAAAAGGTTATGATGATATTATGTTGGAACAAAGACATGCAGACTTTCAAAACTAGGTTGATGATAAATACAGTGACAGAGCAAGTGCAGCATACAACTAACTTACAGCTGTTTCTAATTTAATTGTGCATTACCATGAAATAAACAAAAAAATGCCTCATGCTGTTCTTCAGGCATGTCCAAAATCCTAAAATATTATACAGTATTTAGGCTGCATGTTCCATCAGGAGGAAAAGTGGAAAAATAAAACTTTTTCATACATGTTTAACTGCTGAAACAGAAATATTTTATGATATCAATATAAATCTAAAAAGAATTGTATGTGTTGTGATACAGAACAGATGAGAATTATAAAATATAAATAAAAATAGCTATATAACAGTTATATTTTTGCGTAAGTCAATATAAAAAAATAACAATTTTATAAAATATCAAATCACTGAAAGGTAAATATGTAGTCGGTCTAACAGTGTTTTTCTTTCAAAATCAAGTGAATTTTATAGATTTGAGGGGGCAGGGGAGGGTTAAAAAAAAACAACTGCCCCCTAAATAACAGAGCTTTTCTCTGTTCATTTCAATTGCCCATTCTTTTCAGAGGAGCTGTTCGGTACAAGTAGAAAACTCTTTGAAGGAAATGGGCTATTGAAATAAATATAGATCCACAGCATTGTTAATTGCCATTTTTCACATCAATACAGATTTAAGAAATCTCTGTTTATGTGGCATCAAAGCATGGAGTCTGCCCTGATTGGCAGCCAATCACAAGTAGCCAATGTGGGATACTACTTGTGATTGGCTGGCACTGAAGGGGAGTCTTAGGAATGCCCTAATTTTTGAGTGTTGTGGGAATTAACAATGCTGTGGTGCTCCATTCATTTCAATTTCCCATTCCTTTCAAAACATACAGGGGACAAAAGGACACGGGTTATTATGCAGGGACAACTAGGGTGGCAAGGTTGCCATGCCAGGATTCTTAACCTTCTTCATTACCCCAGCACCCACAGCCCAGGGTGGCTGGAAAGAGCCAAATTCATTTTCATTGCAGGGCTGGTAGTTTCTGGAAGGTGGGGTATGCTTTTCAACTTTTATTGGCATAACTTTTCCCATTCTTTTCAATGGCCCATTCCTTTCAATGGGGTTTCCAGCATGTGCGTGACAAAGTGACTTGCATGTCATGAAACATGTTAAGTGGGCATGAGGTTGATTCCCTCCAAAATGTTTGCTTCATGACCACCTATTTTTTATTGCAGTGCCAACAAAAAAACAATATACTGTAAATAGCTTATGGGTGGGATGTTTTCTGTTTGCCATTTGCTGTACAATAAATAACAAAATGTTCCTTTTTGCTAAGTATTGGCAAAGGAGGCGCAAATTGGTGCTGACTTTTGTAGTTGCAGCATGAGATTTTATGTTCTAGAAAGAATTACTTTTTAAAAACATCTTTGAAAAAATTAAAAAGCTAAAAATTGTCTCTAGCTAGCAAACCATGATTATACCTTAAAGTAGTACTGTAGAAAATGATATGCACTTATGACTGTGGATAAGGTGATAGCAATGTGTCTACATTTGCATATACTCCCACAAACATAATGTACTTATACTATTCCCTTTATTTCTGCCTACGCTATTCTCTTGTTCTTTTTTGTTTCTTCTACATTTATAAAAGTTAAGTTTACGTTAATGTTACAACTTTTCATGGTTTACCATTTTTCACTACTGTATTTTTGGTACACTTGCAACATACAATTTATTGTAATCTATAACCTTGTGAATTGCTGTACATTTGCACATGCGTTTGATATGTGGTACACATGTAGTATACACACAGTTGATATGCACTAGATGCATTTGTATAAATTTTGGCTATAAACTGCTGCATGGGTGGGGCCATAATTAACCAATAAAGCCCATCACCTGTGACAGACAATTACAGTTTTGTCATGCATAATGTTGTTACTTTAGGGGTTTATGTCTGTGTAGATGAGGTTTTCTGTCCAGAAATCTGCTGGTGTAATTATTTATCTATGTGAACAGTAAAATACAATAAAAGTGTACCTTTTTACACTAATTTTTAAATCTCACTTTGCCTAATACTGATGTGGCGTATATAACCATGATTCTTGTTAATATTTGGTCAGTGAGTACCTCTGTGATGTCACTGGTTACTAGAATACTTGCCAACTTTGGCATTCTGATTTCCAGGAGGGGGCTCTGTCATGGGGGAGTGACCATGCGGGTCGACAAACGTTTATCAGTATCAGTCTATCACAACAGGTGGCGGACCAGGATGATGTGTTTAGCCCCACCCCCACGCACTTTACCAATGAAGAGACCACAATACGGGAGGTTTCCCTCTTCTCCTGGAAGTCCAAGAAAACTCCCAAAAATTTGTGAGCCTCCTGGACATTCCAGGAGAGTAGGCAACTGTGGTTAACAGTGTATTGATAAGGTAGCTTCTCACCCGTCAGCAGCTGCTTCTCCTTGTTGGCGCTGAGACAGAGGAATGTTAGAGAGTAACATATGAGGGCCCTGAAGGCTTCCACCAGCACTGGCTGTGACCTGACACTTTGCTGTGTTATGTTTACACACACACCTTTCCTTCTCCAGCACTAAGGCAATCATAGACACATACAAATTCAAATGGCTTCTGCCCCATAGATGGTTGCTGATTAATATGAAGTATTGTGTTTAGCAATGCAAAATATTTTTCAGTTTATATTAAAAATGGAAAAATAGAGGCTTGTGTTTCAAATAGGTTTGGACTCTGTGAGGGTAATAAACTAACATTTCATGTATATGCAATTTTGCACTAAACCATAGCAGCCAATCAGCAATATAATATAATATTTTTATCTGTCTAGAGCAAGTTAAGCAATTAAAGCAAATGTCTTTTTGTTTTGTATAGTTTAGACCAAATTTGCAGTTAAGAGCTATGTTGGTAAATAGCCCACTGTATATGCAAATTCTAATGCACAGAGTATATTTTTGTGTACTATGCTACTGTCTATGTACCACATGGAAAATTTCTCAGAGAAACTAAGGCAACCTGTAATTAGGACAAGAAGCCCTTCTCTTAATTTGTCTCCAAGCGGCATTAATTAATTATCTCCATTGGGATATATGAGGTCTACAGATTCTGACATTTAAAAAAACCAAAAACATTTTTTGCCCTAGAGTTTTAATTTCTTCTAATAATTAGGTTGTCTGTTTTTGGAATCAATCATTTTCTGTCTATTATTTCCACTTTCGAAGTCTAGACTAAAATAATTATATATGTACAGGACAAATAATGGTTTTTAACACCAGATTCTCATATATATTATTTAGCATTTGGAGAATAGACTTTAATTAACATTTAACAGAAGTAAAATGACAGGACTGACTGGACTATTTAATCTGAAAACAATATTGTCAGATTTTTTTTGTAATTTAAAAACAAACAAAAGATATCTATAGGGGGTAATATGGAAAAACCCTCTTTACCCACCAGTTTATTTGTTCTGATTAAATAGGGACATTGAAAGGGTAGTAAAACTTAAATTTTAAGAATACAGCCTATTTTGATTTGCACTGACCTGCAAAGTTCCAAACTACACAAGAGGGCATTTAAAATAGTTGATCTAACACAGGGTCCTTTATTAGAACAAATGACAAAACGGCAGCTTGCATTGCCAAAAATCTGTGAGTAATAAATTAAATGGCATGTCTTAAAGCCAAAAACAAGTAGATTAAATGCATGGGTATGCTTGATATGGCAATATACTTGTGTCAGGTATCAACAGAAGATGGAAAAAGTATAATACCTTTGAACAATTTTTTCTTTTCTTTCCATCTCTTTCAAGCTCACTCAAACAATTTGTTTATTATAAATTAGACTTAGGGCTAGATTTACTAAACTGCGGGTTTGAAAAAGTGGAGATATTGCCTATAGCAACCAATCAGATTCTAGATGTCATTTATTTAGTACATTCTGCAAAAACAGCTAGTATCTGATTGGTTGCTATAGGCAACATCTCCACTTTTTCAAACCCGCAGTTTATTAAATATACCCCCTAGTCTCTGAAAGAAAATCGCTTTGACCTTGGTTTCTGTATACATTTTAGGAAATGTTTTTTGATATTATATAGGATAAAATATTTAACCAGTGGGATTTTTAGAAAGTAGAACAACGTTGTACAGAGCAGGAATTTGCCAAGTATTGTGTTAGAAAAAATTATTTCTATATTATAAACTATCCTGTACATTCTAGAGGTTTTTTTAATTGTATTTTTGGAATTCTTTGAGTGCAAAAGAACCTTACAATAGTCTACATTTTCATGGGTAGAATGGGGTGAGGACTGGGCGTATGCACATAATCAATATACACTAAGGGGCGTATTCAATTGTGAGCGTTAACGCTGAAAAACGAGCGCTCGAAAAATATTACTGTTTATACGGTAATATTGCGTGCGAAAAGCGTTAATACGGTAGTTTACTCGCGGAATTTCAGCTCGCCGCTCAGGGAGCGGCGAGCTTAAATTCCACGAGTAATTACCGTATTAACGCTAAGTTTTTTTCGAACGCTCGTTTGTTAGCATTAACCCTAACAATTGAATACGCCCCTAAGGGCGTGCCAAGTTCGAGTGCACGCAGCAGCACCTGATTCAAGCTTTGGGCATCTCTAAGGTACATGTTTTTCTGTCGTATCACTTGCACCAGCTACAGGTCTGGGAATAAGTGTCGATCACTAGTGATGATGGTCATGTATGCATGCTAGAACATGTGGAGCAACTGTAATAATGCATTTTTTGTACAGTAGACATTAATAAAATCATGATACATGCATTTTATTGGGTAAAATGTATTTTTTTTATTATTGTTTTATTATTTTATTATATATTATTATTAATGTTATATTTTTTATTAGTAACTGATGACATTTTTTTTTTTTCTGTGCGTTCTTTTGGGACTTTATATTGTACATATGTATTGGACGCATCCTACAGTGTATTGTGTCTGTCAGAGTAGAGCGTACTTAGAGATGTATCTTCAGGTCCGCTCCTTGTTGAATATGGAAGGGGATGTCTTAACATTAGTCAGTGGCAATCGCCCCCCCCTAGCAGGGACTTGCTGCAGACGGCTGCACAGTATGTGCAGGTCCGTTTGGCAGTGACAGTGTGCTGCCCGGCTGCTATGATTGTGTTTTAAACACAATCATAGCAGCCTAAATGCCCCCCCCCCCTAAATCGCCCGGGGTATAGCAATTTTCTAGATCCGCCCCTGGCGTTAGTAAAAGCAAGATTTTTGATGTCTGTGTGGTTAGGGGCCTCGGTGAACCTTTTTAAATTCAAGGCTGCAATAATATGTTTGATAAACAAAAGCAGATATGAATTGCATTGTACAAAAAACATTGGGAGACTTTAAATAAATATAATAAATTAAAACAAAACATCTTTGCATAAAGAAAATGTTGCAATGCTGTGAAGAAAAGTTAATTTCAGTATACAAAACGGTGACACATGTATTACAATTTTATTGCAAATGTCAAACATATTTGAAATATCTTCATGTGTTTATCCTTTGGTTTTATTTGCAACAATAGAAAATAAGCACATTTATTTACTACCAATCATAGTTTGTATTCTCATGCAAAATCTTTGCATGATTTTCACTTTTTTGATCCGTATGTCTATTAATACTCCCCCCCCACGCAATGTAAAACTTTTCAAGATATCTCAAATAGGTTGCTGCTAATATTATCTGAGTTGCTTCTCAGACCAGTATGGACATAGCAGAAGTAGTGTTGAGGCTAAGCATACCTTATCTCTGGTGGGAGTACTCACACAGGTGAAAGAATGCAGCCACAGTGTCTGTATAGGAGAGTTCAGGTGGTTAGGATTCTAGTAAATGCAGCCTGAACAGATTATCTGCTTCTCCTGTCTTTTTATGATCTATGTTCACATATAAGGGCAAATTAGCTGCGATATTCCAAGAAACATTGCGGCTGCGTATTTTTACCGTTTATGCAGTAAAAAGTAATGCTCACTTTTGCTCACGTCTTTATGGGGCACGAGAAAAGTAAGCAGATATTTCAGTAAAAAAAAATCGCCAACTGGTGTCTTGCGACCGTTCGGGGACACTATCAGTGATTTTCTTTTACAATTGAATCTGCCCCACAGAATGGGAGTTTGAATCTCTCATCCTATTTTCCATAGTGATCTCTCAGTGAGCGGCTGGAATCTGATGATGTTGAAGGAAACTGTAGAGCTGACCCCCAGTGAAGGGGCACATGGGGGAACGGTGCCTAGTTTGCAGGGTTTGTACAATGTTGTACAATTCCACTAAAACAAAGGGTTTATCCTTAAACAACCTATATGTTGTTTCTAAAGCTAAGAGTACAGCAATGTTTATGATATAAAGATTATGAGCCTGATTCGTTAAGGAAAGGCAAAAAAAATGAGTAGGGGTTCTCCTGGACAAAACCATGTTATAATGCAAGGGGTGCAAATTTGTTTATTATTTTACACATAAGTTATATACTGTCTGTTTTTTCATGTAGCACACAAATACTTGATAGCTTATTTGTACACTGAAATTTAAAGCATAAGTGCAGCCTGCTCGGGTCACTGTCACCACACCAAAGTAGCTATTGTTGTCATTAGACCTCATTAGATTTTAATTAGCATTGTCCCATGACATTGCTGTATATTACTGTGAAGAAGACCGACTTTATATTTGGCATACTTTAGCTATGTTTAACACATGCAGGAAAAAAATACACATTTTATAAAATAAAAAAAAATCAAATCCAGCGCACCTTTCAACACATCACAGTAAAATATTATGATTATCATAGAACTAATCATAGTCCTGGGAACTGGTAACATTTGATAAGATTGATCTTTGTAGGAGTTCAATTCCAATAGTTATAGCTGTTATCAACTACCATCTGACAGTGACAGTAACACATACATTTTTTCAGGTTTATATACTACAGCTTGTGCTGTATATGGGGCATTAAAATAAGTCAAAGTTTGGACATAAAAAAATAGCTGACATAGGTTAACTTGGCATTTTCTAGTCTGCAATGGATGAAGGTGTCAATCTGTCAAAAGTGTGTCAAAAGGAGATGGGCATTAGTTGTGACATACTATCTGGACCCCAAACACATTGGGCATGTACATCGAGTATACACGCATCCAGATGCAGCAAGGAACGGATCTGAAGTTACGCCTGTTGATGAATACGGGTGTAGGCCGCTCTGCTCTAACAGACAAGGCACTGCAGGATAGGTCAAATACATATGTGCAATATCAATTCATTACAGAATGCACAGAAAAGAAAAAAAAGCAATTAATGTCACCTTTTTCAAATTTTTTTTAGAACATTTATTAAGATGTTTTTAATGTCTACTGTACTTAAAGTACATACCTTTGAGATGTCCAGAGCTTCATTCTGACACTGTTGCATGCGCTTTAGCTTGCAACACCCTTTGTGTGCATTGACTGTGTGCAGACGCCCATTCCCCTTCATGTTCTGCCCCTGACTTCATAAGTTGTCATAAGTGTCTGTTGTACTTGAAGTTGAATTGAAAGCTGCTGCGTTCTGTGGCATACGGTCCAGTACTGAGTATGCGCAGAGTAATTATATGCAACGTATCACCATTTGCGCTCCTTAATGAATCAGGCCATTATGTTTAATAATAATTTTCACTATGAACTACTAGCTATTGCTAGTCTACTATTTTCCCATTTCTAGAGAAATGAGTCAAAAGTTTTTGTGTTTTTTTTACCTATAAAATAATCAGGCTAAATGAACGATCACACGCCAATTTACTAATATTTTTCCAACTGGAAACAGATAACTTCAAAGTAAATATAATTTTTTTCATATCCTTTTTATATGTATTTCTTCCTACTATTTTCCAGGACATAACTTGCTGTCTGGGTCAACCACCTTTTGTCTCAATGAGAACACGATCAGGCGCGGGCTGGGAGAGGGATGGTCGGGGGGCACACAGGCAGCCGCATCATATGACAGGGGATGCGGCCGCCTGTGCGCTGACACGGCCGCATCTGATGTCATCAGATGCGGCCGCGGGAGGAAAACTATGTTTTTTGCATCCGGGGGGGCGGGCGGCCGGCCTACCCCCCGGCCCTAATAGCCGTCTGACCCAACGGCCCCCCTGCTCCCCGGGCCAGCCCACCCCTGAACACGGTGCAATAACCAATTAGGCTTCTGTTGCATGGCCAATCTTCAGACTCCAGGGTGTGAGGATCAGTAATAACCGAGCCCCAATTATAAAAATAAAGGTGCAAGTATTGAAGTTCTTTGCTTTTTAAACCCTCCACTAATAGTTATAATAATTTCACCATCACACCACTGGAAGTTTTAGTTACATTTTAAAACATAGTAATGTGATAATTTATGAGAAAGAAAATGTTGTGGAATAGAGCCGCAAAAGCATTAGCGATTTTTTTCGGGGTAGCAGGATATGAGGGTGCGGAACAGAGTTGACAATCATTACCACCTATTCTGCCAACAAACTCGATTCATACAAAACTTTTGCTACAATTTAGCGCATCTCTAATTAGGAGGATCTTGGTCCTTGCTCTGCATTTTAGAGCTGGTCTAAAGTTTCCCTTAGCCTAGTGTTTTTCATAAGGTTTTTCTTTGAGCTCTACTCTCTTTGTCCGGCTTCCTTCTGTAGATTTTCTATTTCTAACGTAATGTTGACTCCTGCATCTTACTGATGATATATTAATGTAAATTCTAAACATTGATGTCTCTGTATCCTGAGGCATTGCAGTTCAGTGCAAGATGTGTAATTCATATTTGGTTTTTACCATACTGGATACCCTTGAAATTAGTCAGCAGAGAAAGGCAGATAACCTTTCAAATGTTGCTGTTTTATGTTGCTAGGTTTTGAGGAAGGATACCTATATTTCTAACATGCCATTTTTTATGTGGAATGATTCAGATGTGAAGATATGTTCAGACTCTCAAGGGTCAGATGACACACTGAATGCATTTCACATCTCATTTCCTATGTCCTGGTTCAAAGATTCCAATGGGAACCTTTTTCATCTGAGCTATTACATTGAAGTTAAGGGAAGCTTAACAGCCAAGTTGGATTCCAGCCATGGTTAAGTGAATGCAAAGCTGCCTTCAGAAACAGAGAGCTCACATAGGACAGATTTATTTAGAGGTCAATGAAGTCTGATTTGGGTCAGCAACTCTGATCTGCTTGTAAAGTTCAAAGTGACTTTTAAAAGGAGATATGAATAATGAAAGGGACACAAGAAAGGACCAAATCCAATGGTGAGGAGCAAATATTACTAAGAAAATGGGTGAGTGGTATAGTCTGGGCTATAACCTGCTACTCTGCAGTGCACTAAAATAACATAGTTCTGTGGGGTCACACAAATGTAATGGCAATGTGCAATCACAATTCCATCATAACAGCAACTAAATACAAGTAAAAAAAAAGAAAAGCTTCAAAACTTCATAACAATTTTAAGTAAACCTTTTAATCACGGTGATGCTATTAGATTACAGTGTCACAACAATTAGCTCCAATTATCTTATTCATAGATAGGCAGCTTGTGCACAATTTGGCCAAACATATCAAGTGCAAGGCAACTGCCTCAAGCCCTGTTAATGCAGATACCTGCAATAGTTGGAAAACTGTGGTCATCTGCTCACTGATTTTGTTTGCGAGTCTCAGTGGACATCTTATTAATCCTGATCATATGTTTATTAGCTTTATGGCTCTTTTGTAAACCTACACATGATCAAATTGACCTTCTAAAACACACAGCTAAAGTTTCTGTCCAATTACTGTGTATATGGCTCGGTACACACTACAGGAAAATTCTACCAGTTAACAATTTACCAATGACAGTGGAAAAAAAGCCCCGATCAGCATGCCGAATCATGTATACACACTATACACGATTTTCTTTAGGTCTGTGCTTACATCTGTCATAACAATCGGGCCCCTATATATATATATATATATATATATATATATATATATATATATATATATATATATATAAAAGATTATACATATATGGGCCCTGCAGCCCAGGGGGGCCCATCGGAGGCAGCAAAAAAAAAAAAATCCCTGAAAAAAAAAAGAAGACATTACTTACCTTGCAGTCAGCTGGCGATCCGGCTCCCTCCATGGTCTCCTTCTTCGTCGCGCTCCGCAATGGATGTCGGGCGGGCGTGATGACGTCACGCCCGACATGCACTGCGAGCGCCGCACGGAGGAGGAGACCATGGAGGGAGTCGGATCGCCAGCTGACCGCAAGGTGAGTATTGTCTTTTTTTTAATTTTTTTTTTTTTTTTGCTGCCTCCGACGGGCCCCCCTGGGCTGCAGGGCCCCCGGGCACCTGCCCATTGTGCCCAATGGGAAAGACGGCCCTGTAGTCATATAAAACTATACCTCAATATATTTTAATTACTACCAGTATTACCACAAGTATATTTATATGCCCAAATCTTTGTATTCATCTCACTCAAGAATTCATACGTTTGTTTCATCCATTTACTAATAATCTAAAGTTCGGTGCTGCAGCTGTATCTCCTCTCTAGTCTTCCCCATAGCCCCTACTATCTCAGTTTCCAGGAGCCCACTCTCAGGGAACATATTTGCAAGGTGGGAAAAATTCCATAGACGCACTGTGGAAAACTGTAAACTTCATATCAAACTATAACCTACTACTACTTTACTTTCCTCCCATTCATTAAAATAACATTCTACATAATAAAGTAGATTTTTTTTTTCCATTATACTGCTCAATTTAGCTTAAAGGGCTGAAATTGATCATGAGATTGATTTTAAAGCAAATGTTTTTATTCCATGTGACAATCAAGGAACACCCTTACAAATGTACCCTCTCTACTCTTACTCCACCAAGCTCTCCCCTTTTTGAAAACTCCTTTTCTGCCAACACCTTCATGTTGTTCCACAAACCTAAGTGCATTTACTGAAATCTGGGCACACTTGTCCATGGAGGGGCAAAGCTGATTTAGTATTTATGGTGCGCAGTACAGGAACTGCTTGGGCCTCACTGAAGAGGTCGGGGCCATACTAGGTTGGTGGCTCTTCCCACTTCACAGACCAGCCAGGGCTCCCAGGCAGGCCCGTGCCCTGGTAATGTATACCTGTCCCCCCTCTCGGCACCCCTGGGGACACATTTGTGTTTCTTTTTGCAACATAATAAAATAGATTGCCTTTTATCTAACATCCATTTGCTAGGGAAAACCTGACAAAAATGGCAAAAAATCCATAATTGTACATTTAATTCCATAATTACTTTTACATTTTCCGAGTAATGCAAGAAAATTACCCTGAAATGTATTATTTTTAGTTCTGAGAACCGAAATACCAGGGGGTAAATATATTAACCTCCGGTTTCTTCAACTCCCGTGAGTTCGGCATCTTCGGCGCTTAAATTTAAAGCGGCACTGCCTTGTAAAGGGAAACTTCCCTTTACAAGGCAGCGCCACTTTAAATTTAAACGCCGAAGACGACGAACTCGCGGGAGTTGAAGAAACCGGAGGTTAATACATTTACCCCCAAATATGTATATTTGTAGTCAAGAAAATAAGGGGTTATATGAAACAGGTGCATGTTTTGTTTTGTTGTGCTTTTTGTTTTTGTTCTTTACTTTTATTATTCACTTTTTTCTATGTTTCTTTTACTTACCAGGAAAGGGCTTTAGGCTTCGTCAGAGACTACCTTAAGTTTATTACTAGTATATTCAATGCAAGTTGTATGTATTAGTAACAACAATAGCACTTAAAATCACAACCATGGGTCTAATATTAATATAAAAATCTGTCAATTTGCTGTATGGCATATGTAGATGTGACGTTTCTAGACGTCATTTTGTGTTAAGGGATTAATATATTGAATACTTTGGGACTATTGTATGTATTGCATGTATTTTTATATATCCTTCTTTTAGGTCTTTTGCCGCATAATCTTTTTTTGTTTATCTTCAGGGAGTATTGATTCATTTCATTTACATAACATGAGAAATCTGATCTACTGTACATAATAGTATAGGGATTCGTTTTTTCTCATTTTCTGAATTTACTGGCTGGATTATATGAGGTGTTGTCTCTTGGTGTATCATAAAACTGATTTGTCTGTTCTCTGTACTGCATTATAATTTTATTTTCTGTGAAAAGATTTGCAAGTAATTCCCATAAGGATGGGGAGTAAGATCGCACAATTATTACTTTAAGAAACAATATGATCTGACTTTGAATAGAAAAGACCTATTCAATTTGTTCATATGGGAACAAAAACTTCCCAAAATAACTTGCTAATAGTAAATAGTGCCTGGGAATTCAAAATAGCATTGCTCTGTCAAACAAATATATATGGTATAATGTACCAATGTACAGTGACCATGACCATATTCAAGTTCTGATGAAGAAGGGTATTGATGACGCACAAAGCCTGAAAAACAAGTTTATCAAATATGAAAATAAACTTGTAACCTTCTTAAATATATTTCTTCATTTACTGCACCACCTATACCTTAAGTGGTGCAGTAAGTTGGGCTTTCCCTCCACTTGCCCAATGCATAGTCTAAAACCCCAAAAAGCTGCTTCAGAAATAATGAACATCGCTCTTAGATGAGAAAAGAGACATTTTCCTTGCTTGTGAGGGAAGAAATCACTCTTTGATCTCATCAAGGTACCTGTCTGAGTATCCCATTCTCTAACTAAATGATCACTGTACAAGGGAACTAGCAAATGAAAAGGCTGTCTCAGCCATGAATGTTAATCATGGTTATTGCTTTCATTACATCTTTAGTTATCAGAGCAGATGAGCTATATTGCAGAAAAAAAGACTTCAGTACCATGAGCAGTGTTTCCTCAGTGACTTTTCAACATTTATCATTCCTCTATAGACTAACAAAGAAAGACACTTGTGAGCAGCTCTAGTACAGCTTATGGTAGCATCTTAGGCAGGTATTGTATGAAGCAATAGGACCAGGACACCAACAAACCTTTATTCATTAATGTGTAAATATACATTTCATGATGGGAATCTGCTACCTTTTGCTGTTGAATTTATAGAGTACTTTGCAAAATATGATTGTAGTCTTTCATGTCTTAAAATATCTCTCAAAAGTCAAGGTCACATTTTAAAAGTATTTAATTTTCAATCCCATTATTTAGGTCATAGGGTATGGAACCTGGCATTACTATTTAATGCAGTTTTATCTAGGTGTGAAGTGTCATTGCTACATTTAGTAGGAATGAATACACACCATCAGGGCTTCCACCAGATATTGCGAGGCCCAGTACAAATGTATCAGGCCCCCTTCTTCCTTCTCTCACCCCACCCTCATTCTTTAAATTATTTTCTACCCAACATTTGCCCCCCCCCCCCCATTATCTACAGTCACCCCTCATCCCCGGTTCTATTTAACCCCTGCAGTAGTTTACTTTAATCTCTAAGTCTTCTTGCTGTCTCCTTTCAGCTCCTCTCTATTGACAGCGCCGTGACGTTATTACCTACATGACATCAGCGATGCTGATGGGAGTCTCTGTGCCTTGTCGTGGCTCTCTGTCCAGGAGCCGGGCACCTGGCGACTGGGATTGGAGCAAATGGGGGTAGCTGTTGGTAACCAACATTTTGGGAGTGGAAGCAAACATGCTGCCAAAAAGGGGTCCCACTGACATACTTAATTATGCAAAGAGGTCTCTCCCCACATCACCTCTCACATCTCAGGAGCAACTGCTGCCTAGAAATGGTGCCCGCTACCTCCCTTAACTCACTGCGGAGGCCCCCTCCCCTAATAAATTTGTTTGGTTCCAGGGCTGGTGGGGCACCACTCCACTGTTGGGCCCCATACTGCTGTACTCCCTGTACCCTCCTGATGGCAGCCCTGCACACCATATTGAAAATGAAGATGTGATTTAAGTACAGCCTCAGCAAGACACCTAAGAATAATTTGATTGAATTTTCAGGAATACTTTCCTGCCTGGCATATTCATCACACACAGTGATCTGTAAACAGACCTAGAACACTACACTGGCTATGATCATAATATAATTATATTCTACAACATCTGCCAAGTCCCATGTGACGTGCCTTCAGCCTGTGTGTACAAGTCATTTCACAAAGAACTGTTCATAGGAAAATATGGTGCTGGCTGCAGAGATAACTGCTAGAAAAACACGGTATTGTCACTGATTAATAGGACCAGCTGCTGAATGTTCCTACAGAAGGTTCCTACAGTCATTCAAAGGGAGTTAGCTGCAAAGAAGTGCTATTAATCGATGGCTTCCTATTAGCTGTCATCACAGCACTCACATGATGGCCAATCTCCAATCACAGCACCCACAGGACTTCCAATCTCCAATCACAGCAACCATAGGATGCTCAATCTCCGATCATAGCACTCACAGGATGCTCAATCTCCAATCATAGCACCTACAGAAAGCCCAATCTCTGATCACAACACCCACAGGACGCTCAATTTCTGATCACAGCACCCACAGAATGCCTAATTTCCAATCACAGCACCAATAGGATGCCCAATCTCCGATCACAACACTCACAGGCTGAAAGCTACCATTTTGCATCAATTAATTAATTGAGCCAAGGTTAATTAATTCAGGAGGTGAGTGCACATGAGCAGTTAAACTTATCCCAGATAAAATGGGTATGGTTGATATCTCTATATGCAAAACACAATGCTATATTTGCCACATAGGGGATATTTGCTGGATACAGAGCTATATGCTGAGGACTGACACAATGTCACTCATTCAGCATCTTTATTTTCATTGTCGCTCCCCCTCACTGAGCACCAGCCGCTGACGTGGTTGCAGTATTGTACAACAATATTTAAATATTACATATTTTATAGTTTTTGATGTGACTCTTGACAATAGAAATATAAGGCCTGATTCATCAAGGAACGTAAACGGGGATTTTCTTTGAGCCCAAAAGACACTTACTACAGCCTATGATTTCAGAGAGGGGGTGTAAAAAAACAACTTTTTTTTATTTTTTAATGTTTTATAATTAATGCCTATGACATTAATGAATATTTTTTTTCTTTTTCTGTGCATTCTTTTGTGATTTTATGTTCCACAAAGGTATTGGACATGCAGTGTCTTGTCTAGTAGAGCAGAGCAAACCTGCACTCGTATTCTTTACCAGACACATCTTCACATCCGTTCTTTGTTGAAATTGGGCATAGGTATACTCGATTTATGAATGCTTTAAAATAAACACACATTGCGTTCAATATGCGTGCATCAATAAATCAGAGAATTAATAAATCAGGCCCATAAAGTCTATATCAAGCGATCGTTTTTATGTTTTTTTTATGTATACATTCTACTAACGTTTCTTCCTTAGAGAGAAGTGCACAGTAAACAGAGTACTGAACATTTCTTACCGCTACAGTTGATTTAGAGACAAGTGCAATACTTTGTAGAAGAGAGATTGAGAGGCTGTGTTCTAGGTTTGAATTTACACAGGTGATCTTTAAAGTGGCTCTAAGCATTTTATATCACAATGTCTTCACAAAATGAAAAATAAATTGCTTGCAGGAAAGAAATTATTCTTTTTTTGCTATACTTACAAATTAGATTTTGCTGGTGTTCACGTGCAATAGAGACATACTTTCTGTAGGGCATGTACAAATGAGGTATAATTTGGAACAGCTGTGACTGTTTACTTTCTACACTGGAACAGTATGGTTAAGGAAGGCAAAACCATAAGCAGAATCAGTAATGTGATCTGAGTATTACCAGCTTTTATGTAAAGAAAACGCAGGTGTGGAAATAATGACACCAATAACACATTTTGCTTCTTGGGAATTCATCTGCCAAGCGATTTTCCATGGTCTATTTAAATAATTTGCTTTATTATGACCTAAATCAATAGAAGTACATTTGCATGGAGGAGAAGACTGATTTTTATTAACTGTCAATTCGGAAATGGTTTAAATATAGCTATATTCAGTGCATTGGCAGGGCAACTGCCTTAATGAATTTTACTTTTGAAATTGAAACTTCTGTGATGTAAGTGGCATAAAATGCAAGTTGTATTGGTCTTACAGATAAAAAAAATTACAAGCGTCTTGTCAGGCACTGTCCCCGCACTGTGCATACGTGCCGGGGACGGACGTCTGTCTCTGATCCGAATCGCATCCCATTGCCTAGCAATGGGACGCACTTCCGGGCATCACTGCACATGCATGCGCAGTAGGTCCTCATCCCATTGCCTACCAACGTGCCGCTTCTCTCCACTCTCTCGCATGTCGGCGGTCAGGTACATTTGACCGCTGAAAATCTTCTCCTACCAATCAGGGGCCATGTTAGGGTATATTAGGCACTTCCTTCCATCAGTCTGGTGCCAGAGAATTGGTTTCACCAGCACCAGCGACAGCGTTTTATCTCCTGTACCCTTGTTCCTGTTGTTTTCTATATTGGCTTCTGACCCCTGGCATGTTCCTGACTACTCTCTCGATTTGGCTCTGTTCATTATCTGGATTCTGACCACTGGCTCGTTTCTGACCATTGCTCTGGATTATCCTAGTGTACTGCGCTATCGTTTGGCATCTGACCCAGACTGCATGATCAT
Organism: Mixophyes fleayi; assembly: GCF_038048845.1. Classification (NCBI taxonomy): domain Eukaryota; kingdom Metazoa; phylum Chordata; class Amphibia; order Anura; family Limnodynastidae; genus Mixophyes; species Mixophyes fleayi. The sequence goes on from NC_134406.1 coordinate 100,221,620, forward strand.
CTTGTTCTCTTCCGCTGCACTGATAACTAACTTGGAGAACCGCGACCTGTGCACCTCACGCAGTCAAATCCATACCTCCTTGCGGCGGTCCCTGGTGAATACTGGGGGTGCATTTTACTCCACGCCTCCCTGTTTACTTGCGCTAATATCAGTCAGTGGCACCTACCCGAAGTCATTATCGTGACAATATACTCTGGCCATGAGTACACAGGACGAACCGTCGGCCCGAGACCTTCTTTTATATTTGGCCCAACTTGTGGACGAACAAAATGTCAATCAGGCCCAGCTTCTACAGTGCATTCAGGGTGTGGTCTCCCGCTTGGACACCCTTCAAGGGTCGTTACCCATACGCTCTGCGGTTCCTTCTGGAATAGAAGCTTCTTCTGCCATTTCTGCTCCACCAGCTCCACCAGTTCCACAAGCCCCCGTGGGTTGCGTATTCCGCCTCCAGAGAAATATGACAGTGACCCGAAAAAGTGTTTAACCAGTGTGCCATTCAGTTTGAACTCGCACCCGAAAACATTTCCTCAGACAGAATTAAGGTGGCCTATATAATCTCTCCTATCAGACCAAGCCCTGGTCTGGGCATCTCCGCTATGGGATTGTGGCGATCCTTTGCTCCAGAATTCAGTGACCTTTATTGAAAGTGTCCACAAGGTGTTTGACGAGCCTCACCGCGTGTCCTCTGCATCCACTGGTCTCATAAACCTTCATCAAGGAACTCTTATTGCAGGTCAATATGCGGTCCAATTCCCGACTCTAGCATCTGAGCTTCGTTGGGATGATGATGCCCTTATCGCTACTTTCTGGCAAGGGTTGAGTGACAGGGTAAAGAACGACTTAGCATAACGAGATCTGCCTTCTAGGCTGGATGATTTAATTTTGTTATGTATCAAAGTGGACATCCACCACTGAGAACGTACACAGGAGCGGGATTGTGGTCTCCGATCCTTTCCGCATCTTGCACCTCAATTCCAATCTCCTGTGCTCCCCACGGAAGAACCCATGCAAATTGGTCGTTCACAACTATCTCTTGAAGAAAGGGATAAATGCCTGAAGAATCGGCTCTGTCTCTACTATAGAGAATCTGGAAATCTTCTCTCTACATGCTCCAAGAGACCGTGAAACGTCACCTCCTAGGCGATTGCAGGGAGGTCAGTCTAGGATCCCAGTCCTCCTCTCCTTGTTCCCAGAAAGAATCTGAATTTCTCATGCCAATCTTTCTTCTGATGGTCTTCAACCTCTGTCTGCCTTCATGGACTCGGGATCCACGGGGAACTTCATATCTTCCAGTTTGGTCTCTCGGCTCCATTTGGGTACTACGCCTTTGCCTCAGCCGATGACGCTTACCACAGTAGATGGAAATCGATTCTCTAATGGCACTATCGCCTGCATCACCATTCCTGTTCATTTGATGGTAGGAGCTCTCCATTCAGAATGGATTAAGTTTCTGGTTCTCCCGAAATTCATTAACCCTGTTATTTTGGGTCTACCCTGGCTAAGGACACATTCTCCTCAATTCCATTGGCATCATGCTCAGGTTACCTCCTGAGGTTCTTCTTGTAATTCATGTTGTTTGACAACTGTCATTCGTGGTAATCCAGTCATTTCCTGTCAGACTACCTCCTCCTGTGATCTTCTCCCCAAGGTCTACTCTAAATTCCTCTATATTTTTAGCAAAGTGGCTGCGGAATCACTTCCTCCTCATCGTCCTTGGGACTGCCTCATTGATCTTGTGCCAGGCAAGAGCAAAGCCCGAGGCAGGGTATTTCCTTTATCCGTACCTGAGACTCAGGCTAAGTCCGAATACATTTCCGAAAATCTCAAACAAGGTTTTATTCGCAAATCATCTGCTCCTGCCGGCGCAGGGTTTTTTTTGTAAGGAAGAAGGATTGGTCGCCTACACCATGCATCAATTATCGCAAGCTCAACGCCATCACGGTCGAAAACTGGTATCCTCAAAACCGGTATCCTCTTCCCCTCATCACTGAGCTGGTCTATCAGAATTGGACTTCAGGGGCGCCTACAACCTAATCAGGATTAAGAAAGAGGATGAATGGAAAACAGCGTTCAATACCAAAGGCGGTCATTACGAGTACCTTGTTATGCCCTTTGGGCTATGTAACGCTCCAGCCGTATTCCAAGAATTTGTCAACGAGGTCTTCCGAGATCTGTTATATCAGTCAGTGGTGGTCTATTTAGACGATATTTTGATATTTTCCCAGGACCTACCTTCCCACCATGCCCATGTCAAAGAAGTGCTTCTCCGGTTACGGGAGAATAACTTATATAGCAAAATGGAAAAGTGCTTCTTTGATCAATCCCAGGTAACCTTTCTGGGATACATCATGTCCAGATCTGGCCTCCAAATGGATCCAGACAAAGTGAAGGCCATTTTTGACTGGCCCCAGCTAGTTGTCCTAAAAGCTATACAGCGCTTCATCCACTTCACAAATTACTACCGGCAATTTATTCAGGGATTTTCTACCCTTATCACTCCTATTATATTACCTCGCTTACTCGTAAGGGAGGCCAAGTCAAGTCTTGGTTCAATGAAGCAGTTCTGGAATTTAAGGCTATCAAAGAAGCTTTTTCCTCGGCTCCTATCTTGACCCAGGCTGATCTACATTAACCCTTCTTTTTGGAGGTTGACGCCTCTTCTGCAGATGTAGAGGCTGTCCTGTCCCAAAAGAATTCCTCTGGTACTCTCAGACCCTGTGGTTTTTTTCTCCCAAAAATTTTCCTCCACTGAATCTAATTATGGTATTGAAGACAAGGAACTCCTTGCTATTAATCTCGCATTGGAAGAATGACGCTACTTACTGGAGTGAGCCCGCTTTCCGGTCACTGTATTCACTGATCATAAAAACCTAATTTATTTACAATCCCCTCAATGTCTTAATTCCCAGGAAGCTCATTGGTCTCTATTCTTCAGTCGGTTCCAGCTCATTCTAACCTTCCGGCCGGATTCCAAGAATTTTAGAGATGATGCCCTCTCACGATCCTTGGATCCCTCTGACTCTAAAACTTCTATGCCAGCCAAACCCATCATGAATCCTGAGAAGATTTTGGCTTTGACCCAATCCTCCATTAAAACTCCTCCAATTGGACGTTCCTTTGTTGATGTGCATTTGCGCAGCAAATTGTTAAATTGGGCATATAGTTACAAAACTGCAGGACACGCTGGTATTTCTTTCCCGTTCTTACTGGTGGCCCTCCTTGATCCCTGATGTACGGAAGTTTATCCAGGCCTGTGAAGTATGTGCCAGACATAAAACTCCTAGACAATCTCCTGCCGGACTCCTGCTTCCACTTCCTATTGCTGTACATCCCTGGTTCAGCATGAGTATGGATTTTATTACTGACCTCCCTAGCAGTCTTGGTCACACTTGCACCCTGTCTCTGTTCCCGAATCGCATCCCATTGCCTAGCAAAGTTACGCACTTTCGGGTATTGCTGCGCGCGAATGCGCAGTAGATCTGCGTCCTGTTGCTAGGCAACAGGAAGCTTCTCTCCCAGAGCATGTCAGTGGTCAGGTATATCTGACCGCCGAAAATCTTTTCCTACCAATCAGGGGCCATGTTAGGGTATATAAGGCACCTCCTCCCATCAGTCTGGTGCCAGAGTATTGGTTTCGCCAGCTCCAGCATTCTCTCTCCTGTACCCTCGCTCCTGTTATTTGCTATATTGGTATCTGACCCCTGGTTTGATCCTGACTACTCTCTCGTCCTGCGATTTGGCTCTGTTCGTTAGCTGGATTCTGACCACTGGCTCGTTTCTGGCCAACCCTCTGGATTATCCTTGTGTACTGCGCTATCGTTTGGCTTCTGACCCGGACTGCACAATCATTCCTGTTCTCTTCCGCTGCACTGACAACTAAATTGGAGAACCGCGACCTGTGCACCTCACACAGCCAAGTCCGTACCTCCTTGTGGGGGTCCCTGGTGAATACCGGGGGTGCGTTAGACTGCACGCCTCAGTGTTTAGTTGCACCAATATCAGTTAGTGGCACCTACCCAAAGTCATTATCGTGACACGTCTTGATTTTAATTTAGAAATCTAAGAATTAAAAAGTCCATAACTTGAAGCATAATTTGGCATTCCTGACATATAATCCAGCTCCTTAACTATGTCTTACCGTGAGACCAGTTAGTTTAATTATGTTTTTGAAACTACTGAGGAATTATAGTTCTAAGGTAAATAATTTTCATGGATGCAGCTGTCTAGATGAGGCATAGATGCTGCTATTTTATTGCATCTGTTGTCTGCAGACTGGGGTAAAGGTGCAGTTTCAGAACCAATTCTAATGTGACATAAATGGTAAATCTGGCCTCGGACTGTATATATTCTAGGATGTCTCTTTTCAAAAGAAACAGATTGCTTTCTTATGTTTCTCTAACACTGAAACAAATTATTTTTTGTTATCATCAGTTTCTTAAGTCAGCTAAGGTTTATAGAATTGGGAAATACATCTTGAAAATGGGAGAATGTCAATGAGTGCAAGGTATAATGGATCATGTTAAGAGGCATGGAACTGTATTTAGCCTCATTCAGATGAGCACCTCCCAAAAGTTTTCTCCCGCTCTGTTTCAGGTGGAACAAAGCTTGAGAAAAACCCTCTGAACATACAACATGTGCTGGGATCACTTATACTGCTGTTCACACAGAAATCGCACATTGGGAAATAGCACATGCACAATTTTTGTACGCTTTGATCAGATTCAGTGCGAACAGCAGACGTATGCAGGACCTGGTATTAAGAACAGATCTGATCACAGATACTATTGTTCTCTATGGGAACGACACTGCCAGTATCAACTTACATTTCTTTCAAGCTTTGGCCAGACCAAATATACTAGAAGCAACATCCAGTCCATCAAGAGAAACAAAGAAATGTCAGGGAGTACTGGATACCCATTGGTGTTTTGCTTAGATCTCATTGCAGTAACATATTGTGGAACACTGCATGTTCCAGTTTCTGAGTTTACCACATTCACAAGCATCATATAGCCTACAGTGAGCTCTACAACTAATATAAGCATTTTATCTTTGTTAGTGTTAAAAACACTTATAGAGCACAACTGGGTATGATGCTTAAACATGTTTTACTAGCATTTTTAAGACTAGTAAAAACTAGTTAGTAAAAACACAAAATAAATGTGTTGGTTGTGTAGCGTTTTTAGAACTCTCTATAGGCATTTTTCTCCCAGCATGTAAACCCCAAAAAATGGAACAAGTAAGACCTAAGGGAGCTTTAACTGAAGCAATTAACTTGAGAAAACTTCCAGACTGAGATTACAGTGTCATAAATATAATCATAGTTTTATAACAAGGCATTCATCCTTCATAGCAAGATGAAGGATGAACCTCAACTTACATTAAGCATGGTAATTTCTAGCTGTGCACTACTAATAAATGTAGCCATTATAAATAGAACCACATTTTTCCTGTTGGACCTTGATAGACTTTGTATTACATTATTATTTTTTAATTTATGCTATGTTGCACGATCAGATGGGAAAAAAACATGAATCATCAAAGTGGAAGACATGTCAAATTTAGCAGGTTTTTGGTATTTTAACTAAAATCAACTTCCACATGTTGGCATTATGAAGGGTTTTTTATTCATACTCTCATTTCAAATCTTAAATGTGGGCCGTGTCATGGAGTGTAATAAAATATCTCTAATTGCCTTTGTTTTTTTTAAAAAGAAAATGCCTGTAATAGGTGTAGACGATGAGAAATGCCTAATTTTCCACATTCCTGGATGCATCATGCAACAACATTAAATAAAATCCCACCTATAATGTTTTTCTAAAAATGGAAAAATAATGACCTCCTGAACACAGGCTGTTAATTGGTTTCTTCTCCTGTTAGAGAGGCCTGCATTGTACTGTTTCACAATATCACAATCTTATATCATTTACCCATTCACACCTTTTGTGGCTGTAAATCCAACTGACTTAATTGCTGGTTGTTAATCACCACCCATCTACCTCCTTCAGAGCAGTCACTTTATCACAGGTGACAACATCATATTATTAAGAGATTCTCCCAGTCTTCATTTTATTATTTTTTTCTTCTAGGAGGAAATACAAGAAAACTTCACAAAGGTAGGAGTCAATTTCAAGAAGAACTTTAGCAGAAGTCTTTCACACATCTTAACAAGAGTATATTTGTACATGTTGTGTTTTCGTGACATAGAGCAGTGTGAGCTTCGATTTTCTGACCACATTGCAGAGCTCTGGTAGAAGAATCACTTTGGTGTGATAGGGAAACAGTGTTTCCTATTCACTTTCATGTTACTCTGACTACGTTTATTAACGCTTTACAAGACAGCGGCTTCCTGGTCAGAAGATTGCAGCATTTTAAAACGCAGACCTGAAACTGCCTAGAAAAATGCTGCCTGTATGAGTCATTTAATCTGCTACTTCTGATTTTCTCTCCAGCCCAATAAATGGTCTTACTTATTTTACAATGTTGAGAATTAATAAATGTATGTTAATAAAACAAACAAACCTCTTTTTATTGAAATAATTAAACCTGGTAATTAAGGGTAAATCGACACGGATGATTTTTTCTTTTCTTTTTGTACCGTATGTTTTTTCCTTTTTAATGAAAAATCAATTGAATTGCTTATGTAATCACTTTTGCTAGTGCTTTCTTATTTTTTGCAGTTCTTAAAAAAGTGATTAGAGTATAGTAAAATTATATATATTAAATAATAATAATAATAATAATGATACCCTATCTCTGCTGATTTAAATATTGACACATCTTGGTTACAATGATAGAGGATTGTATGTCAGCAAATATGCATTACATTCAGTTTTAGCATTATATATCACATTTATTTAATTGAAAATTTTGAGAGTACACAATACAGCACAGTATCAAGTACTAAATTTTCATGTCCTATGCAACTTGAGATGCCTAAAACTAATTGATTTATTGTAAGCTTAATCGTGCTAGAAAAATCAATGTGATTTTCCATACTTTCATGCGATTAGTTTTATGAGATTAATCGCCCAAAGGAAAATTTAATGCTCCGGGGTTCTTTACTTCAATGAGCACCTTCTGGCCAGAATCATGAAATGAAACTACTGAATGAACGTTTACTCGCTCATTCCATTGCACATTAGGTAGGAGTATAACTGCCTGAAGTTCATGTAGGTGGATTAAATTGGTGCATTGTGCGACTGAAGAAGATCATCATACTACAACGCAATTTAAAAATTGCTTGTGTAGCAGAGCACACTTTATACAATTAGCAATCTATAATGAATTTTTTAGGGACTATACGATGCCCTCCTCCCCAATTTACCAGTGAAATTTACTATTGTGGATACCTAGCTGAATTCATTAATTCATGTTTTAAAAAAATCCATACACATCAAAATTAAATCAGTCCCGGAAACTGTGACAGTAAATTAAATAGAAAGTTCGGGAAGTTGGGGAGCCGAACATTTTCTACCAGTTGGAAGAAGTCATTTTTTAGGGTCTGCTGAAATATATCACTGACTTTTACTTATAATAGTGTTAGTGTTTCTGTTATTTAATACTATAAAATATGTGTATGTTTTTTCACTAATTATGCTGTACATTAAAACTATCTGTATGTCCCAAATTAAAACACTATATTGCCTTCATTATTCCTTAAAATTACAAAGTTTTATTTAATGACAATACCTAAAACATCTTTAGTTTTTAGCGACAGCTTATAATATTGGTCAAGGAACACAAAATGTGTACTATGTTTCATTCCTTTAAACCAAATATTAAAATACACCTCTCCTACACCTATAAAACCTTAATGACATCTTTAAAATGCTAATCCCAAACTACAGCGGAAGGAGTCATCATTTGTCTTTTTAGAAAGGCTTCTGAAATCTCTTCTTAATCACCTCCGTCTCATTGGCATTAAATGCTATTGGCAATGCAGAGGAAATTCAAGCAAGGGAGAAATAGGAGTTAAAGCCACAGTTTTGCTACTACTAGTTTTACTTCTAGCTGTACGTCAAACAGTCTTCTTGTTGTACAGATGGAGCAGATTGTATTGCAGTGACTGGGTTCCTCTTTTGTTTACTAAACCATAGCACTGCCCAATAATTTTCCTTTGGACCTTTTACACTGTATCACACAGAGCTGTACAATAAATCTTCTCTATCTGCTCTATTAAATCAGAAAATGTTAAATCATGGTGACAAGACTTATTTAACAACATACAAAATCAATGCTATCCAGACTTTATTTGAGTCATAAATTCAGAAAAGTTATTGCAATTAATTCTTACACAAATCAATAATGTTTTCATTTTGTATAACTATTATTTACATTGCTCTATTTTTCTGGGATTGAATTGTGTTTTTCAGAAATGTGATTGACTGGTATTTACTATGTATATATAAGAACTTGACTGTATAATTTGGGAGTGCTACTGACATAGTCAGTAATCATTCAATCAATTCCGTGTCAGCAATGTAGTTGCAAAAATATCATATTGAATGTATTTTGTAACCTAGTAAAGAGAAATCTATTTATGCAATGGGAAATCGAGTGCCATAAAGTGACTTGCGATTATCATTATCCTTTGATATTTTACACTTGCTTTTTCAACAAGATATATACTTTATCTAAATTAGTCATTGGAAATTTGCATGTGGATTTTCTCTGGTATTCCAAGTGTACTAGCGTTTACTATATACTCTGCAGTACTCTTACCTACTCTGTAGTACTCATACCTACACTGCAGAATTTTTATACTTTTTTTATCTTCTGTCAGATAGATTTGGTGCATTCTTATTATAATACATTGTATTATCATCTTTAATTATTATCTTTAATTTATAAGGCACCACAAAGGGTCCTCAGCGCCGTACATGACATATACAGAAAACAGTGACCCATGATACAACATGATACAGAAAGAACAAAAAATGAAGAATAAAAAAATGCAAAAACACATACACACAGGGTAGTGCAAATCAAATTATATTATGGGACAATGTGTGAAAGTGATGGTAGAAATCAGTGAGAAGTAGGCCGAAGCTTAAGAAACCAGTGCTAGGGAAGCAGGCCAAGAGGTACAGAGGGTGATGAATAGTAGAAGGAGCACACAAGGAAAGAGGGCACTGCTCCTGAGAGCTTACATCCTACAGGAAAGGGGAGACACAAACAGGGTGGTACTATCTGTACACGTTCCTTGTACCAGAGTTTTCTATGTGCTTGCTTCAACAGACCAGTAGTTTCCGAAAGAATTGAATTCCCAATGCACTAGGAGATCAAACACTCAGTCTGTCTTCACACATATAATATGATTATCTACTAGCTGAGTTGGTGCATCCTACACATGTATTATTAGTTCATAGATTAACAAGTGCAGAGAGGAAAATCATGTAACGTAGGAGCACTCATTGATCATAGAATATTTAAAACTTACATTTTATTAATTTTATTAAAATAGTATTGAGTCCCAATATAGTACCTGTGACACCAGTTGCGAAATAAAAACAAAAAATAGGGGATAAACAAAAATATAAATTTAAAATGGCAGAAAACACCGCCAAGCCTCGCAGTGTGATGAGACAGCTAATAAATCTACAATATATTCTATAATAAATGACAAAATATTTTTGGCTGTCTGGACATCTATAAATATGAAGGACCGTTGAATTTCCTAGGTCCTAGAAGGGAGATGTCTTGAATAAATGATATATTGTCACTAACGGAGTTAGGTATGTATTTATATAAAGTGTTATTCCCTTATTTTTATGGAATGAATATTATAGGGATATATATCAAATTAATTGATCCTTCATATTCCACAATAGAATAACCTCCGTTTAATAGGACATAATCTCTGGCAGTGACAGTTTGGTCGCTATAAACCAAGCTCTGAAATACTATATGAATGGATAAATTATCTCATAAATATTGCCAACACCAAATGTATAAGCCACGAAATGCCACATTATAAGATGTTATTTTTAACATCTAAATTCATATATTTTGTTATGACTTATATTGAAGCATCAGTCAGGCTAAATCCTGCCCTAACTGATTGCTATAATTATGATTAACATTGGACTGTTCTATATATCCCTCTATTATTAGTATAGAGGCTCTCATCTGAGCATACAGTCTAAGCTGTCAGTCAGGCTAAATCCTGCCCTAACTGAATGGTATATGTATGATTAGCGTTGTGACCAATCTATGAGTCCCTCTGTTACTAATATTGAGGCTCTCATCTAAGTATTAAATACACGCCAGAGACTAATCCCCTCCCTATAAAGCTAGTATTAATATTGTTTCAAGTTACATAGCACTGCGAGGCGAACGCCGACGCGCGTTTCGCTCACTCGCTTTAACCAGGCAAGCCGAAGGACAGACCTGACAGCTCTTTTATAGAGTAGATACGCCCCCAAATACGGGCGTCATCACCAGCACGCCAATAGAAATCTGCCAATCTCGAAGACACGGACTCTTTGATAGACATATCACTTGACCAATCAATAGGCGAAAAAACAAGTCCCGCCCTGCTAGTCTTAATAGTGATTGGTTAGATACGAATGAATGAAGAAAAATTATAAACACATAGCTCGAAAATGCACTGACCAGTAGTTTGTAGTATTTAAGGAGAGTAGCTATCCCCAGGAAACCAGTTGCTATGTGTGGACAGAAAACAAAACTGAAAAGCTGAATTATGGAAAACTTTTAAGAAGAAGCTTATTTTTGTTAAAGTGCAATTCCATTAAAAATCCATCCCCCCTCCTGACCTGAACCGTGCACTCCATCTAGTAAAACCAGGAGGTCACATACCAGATGATTTTATGCCATTAGGAAGAGAATCACCTGTACTGTAATTATGATAATCCCACGATAATTTAAGGTAGTGCAATGCTTGCAGATGTAAGTTTCAGGTGCAGGCATATCTGTTATAGTAGCTGAAAGGGGGGGGCAATGTATTTTCTTTTGTTGGAGTTTTCTTTTTAACATAAAATAAATATACGTGTATCTGTGTCTTCATTGATTGTTAAAGGCTATAAATATATAATAATTTTGATATAAATAAGGAGTGCAAAATGTCACATTATATTACTAAATATAATTATAATTATATTACTAAACTTGTACACAGTCCCAACATGGATGAATAAATGTATTGTGTAACACTCTTATATAACTGTAAGAGAGTTAATAGATAACGGAGTGGGAGGAGATGGGGGATAGTTACCCCTTAATATGCCTGTCTTAAAATGAATGGTTTAAGAAAGTCAGAGATAATGACTGACACAGATGGAATGAGTTTGCAGGGGGAGAGGTGGAGGATAAGTACATCTAAGTGTCATCTGCATACAAATCATATTGAAGTCAGTAAGAGGATATTTGCTTTTTTAAGAGACCCCAACTAAAAACAAGAACAAGGGCCAATGACTGAGCCTTGGCGTAAACTAACAAAAATGGACACGTGGTTGAAGTTCCGGTGAGAACAACCTCCCCCAAAATAACACAATCAGTGAAGTAACAAGTGTAACAACAAACAAGAGTGCAGCATTAAACATTTGTTTACTATAAAGCGGTTGTTCACAAGTTTAAAGGGCCTTAATATGCCTTTATTTTAAATGTAATTGTTATTTTGCTCAATACAAAAATTCTATAATATATTTTTGTTAGATTTATTATTATCATTTAGGATTAAACAAATAATATAGCTGAAAAGTGAACTTAGATACATGCTTTCATTCCATTCAGCAGATCCCTGCTGGAACTGATTCTTGATAAGATATCACTGTATTTAGTTATCTGTAAATAATAACTCTAACTTGCATTTCCATTATTAAAATAAAATGATACTTCTATTATTACACGCTAATACTACCTTTTGTTAAAAAAAAAAGTACTTTATCTTGTTATGCCATTAGGTAAGCATATGCAGTGACTAGTGACAGCAAATGAAATTAGGCAAATTTGCAGACATCTGTGACCTTCTAGTCTCTGGTAACTTTGCTAGCATTATGTTGATCTAAAACATTGTTGTGTGTTATTTATAATGCCTTCCATTCACCCTGTCTGGACTTGGCTCATCATAAACAAAAATTGCAATTATACTAACAAATATTAAAGCTTATAATTAATCTGCAGTTTCAATGCATCACATTTCAAGAATCCAGGATTATTTTAATAATTGTATAAAGTATTCATGGGTAAAGTAATGAGTACATTATTCTGTATTTCAACAATATACTAATTTAATGGCTTACTAAATCAGGAAAATAATGTGCTTTTAGGCTCGTCCTGGTGAGCACTTTTCTAAGACGCATGCAATGCAACAAGTGTATACTATTGGTAAAATACAGACGGTAAGGAATGCATTGATCACTAGGTCATGCTACATATGGTGCAATGGTATACAAAGCATGGAACTGAAGATAAGAAAGTGTACATACATAATATTCTTACGGTCACATACATGCCTTCTATACTGCTACTGATTGCATTCCTGCATTCAATAATACTGATCAAAATACAGTATTAACAAGCAACCAGCACTGCTATTGGCTTTTCATGTTGCTTTTTACTTCAGCAGTCAGTCACAATTTATTGATATTTATTAAACTCCAACTGGCTACAAAATATCTAATAGCTGCACCGTTTGCTAGTAATTAGTTTGGTCAGCACCTAGGTAACAGAAAAAAAACCTGTGATGGTTAAAGCAGTAATCCATGAATACAGTATTCCAATTTTCTCTTGGTTTGTTTCTTCAGGCTGCTTATTGCTAAGATGCTTATTACAGATAGTGTTACACAAAGATTAGCCTAAAAAAATCAATAAGATTGTTGGCCTATGGAGCTACCAATTGAGGCTTGTTAAATTAAGGAAGGGTCTTGTATGTATTTTCGCCACTCACGATGCCGACAGAGTTTAGAAGGACTAAAAAATACAGATTACTATAAAAGCGACAACCTGAAAATATGGACTTACATTATAGCAGACAGTAAGTATTTCGGCAGGTTTAATTATCTACAGTAAGAAATCACGTCACTTGTAATGGAAAAGGGCTCTTTTAAAGTGGCAATGGTCTGTATAAAGTAATCCAGGTGCTGGGTACGGCCATTGCCGTTTTAAAAGAGCCCTTTTCACCGTCCATTACAAGTGACGTGATTTCTTACTGTAGATATTTCTAAAAGATGCATTTTCGATGTATAGCTAATTAAACCTGCCGGAAATACTTACTGTCTGTAATATATGGTAAGTCCAGATTTTGAGGTTGTTACTGTTATAGTAATCTGAATATTTTAGTCGTTGTAAATGACTACCATCGTTCAGAACAGAACCTAAAAGTTGTCTGACACATTGACTGTCTTCTGTTTCAGGGCATTTTATAGACAATATGGGTCCCAGGCCATAGAGTTAGAATGCAAATCATCTATGATAATTTACAATTGCCATTTTTAATCTTGTAAAATGGAGTGTAAATAGTTTATAAATCATTTTAGCTTAAATTAAACTGGTTTTAGTACTGTACATTAAGAAAACATTGTAGGAGCTGCCTGCATGTTATGTACATGGTACGTGCATGGAAAACATCCTTTGTTGTACTAGGGCCAGCATCTGAGTGTGTTCTCTAATTAAATAATAAAGTAAATTTTTTCAGCAGGGGGGTCGCTCACTGTAAGATCTTCCAGGTTACCGCCCCATATCTGTTTTGAACTTACAATGCAACACTGAAGGAAGTTTAACCTTTTTGCCTTCTTTCAGAACATTGTTACTATATTATGACTGTTTTGACAATTATTGTTATTAAACTCAGAGACCATCAATTAATTTAGTTTATGCTACATTTTATATTAACAAAAATATCTCTGTGATACTGAAAGTAATATTGGCACAAAGTATTTTTTTTTTTACTAAGGATTAAATATTTACACATGCATTTCATCACAGCCCAATCCACATGAATGGGGTTAATCTTAGACTGTAAGCTCTTCCAGACAAGGATTATGTTAAAGCAACTCTCTGTTGTGTTTCTATCTCGGTAATGGTTTTGTTGGTTGCTATTGACTGCATGTGCACTAGACATAATTACGGTTTGTCATTTTGCTTTCTCGTTACATAAATCACAGAGTATAATTTAAAAGAGGTCATGGTAATGAATTGGAGATGTCATTTGTGTGTAATGATAAAGTAAATAAGGGCTGAGTTATGGATCTAAATTATGAAATGCAGCAGCCGCTAATTATACTCAATTGACTCACATTTCTATCTCCATTTTAACCTTAGTGTAATCATCAATGTATAAAACATAAGGCTACACTTGTAAATGTTAAAATGTTGAAATTCAATATATAAAGCATTTTTGCTTTTAACTATAAAGGCAGTAATTTCAATCATTTATTTATTTATGGCCAAGAGACTATTCTCAATTTATTAATGTAAAACAAACACAGTCGGACATCCCACCAGTTCACAGCTATTTTAATTAGTTAGGGGTTTAGTTTCATTTTTATCAATTATCTACAGAACCAATTTGATATATCCATCATCATTTAACAGACCTGCTCATTGGATGAGCACTGTATCACAGCTAATAGGGAAGACTGTTCCTCTGATGACGCAAGGTGAGAATTTCATCTCAGGTTGCATCATTGTCAGGTGGTAAATACAAGGTTCCCATCCTGCCTCCTGCTCCAGCCTGCAGTACTCCCATAGGTCAGATTGTCACCTGCACATGAAAACTTGATTTTAGGAGGGAACACAGTGTAACAAAATGGTTATACTTTTCAGGCAGTTCTTGCTGTTTGGGGGACTGGTATCAAATCTAAAAAATAAAAAAAACAACTCATACAAACTGTTACATAAGATATTTTTAAACGCACTGTGAAATTGAGTAAAAACATGAAAACTAGCTTGCAATTTAGTGATGAGTTTATAACGCATTTTGCTTGCCTTGCACTTTTCCATTGGTAGCATGTTTTACTACATGAGAAATAGGTTGTGTAGTATTCTAGAACTTTAATTGCTACAATAAAATGTTAGAATACAGTGGTGGGCAAAAGCCCATAACAAACCGTTCTCTCTATTTTTGATACACTTTTTAGGCACTAGTTATTGGCTAAAAATGCACATTCACAGTACATATATGTAAGCAATCACTTAAGGGTATATTTATCAAACCTTCAAACCTTCTAAAACACAAAAATGGAGGTGTTGTCCATAGCAACCAATTGGATTGAAGCTATCATTTATCTAGAACATTCTAGAAAAATAATAGCTAGAATCTGATTGGGTGCTCTGGCCCCTAATGTATGTTTCAGACATGTTAGTAATACATATACATCATGTTAGTGGTGGAGGTGGGGGTGTATACTGTGGTATGTCATACCGTCACTTCTCCTACTGACCTCATTGTAAAGTACCAAATTTAATTTACTTACATTCCCATTACATTTTTCATACCATTACTTTTAAATTTCCATGTCGCCACTTCTAAATGTCCACTTTGACCACTGAAAGATATAATGCTAAAAGATATTATGGCACATGATATTTTAAAACTATATACATGGTAATTAATAAACATATACTTTTTTTTTCCATAAACCTGTTTACATATTGTATACATTTCTTTAAACATAAGAAAAACAAAGTCTTAAAAAAGTAAACCAAATGACTAATATGTTTTGATGTCTCACCAATTTTGCTTTATTGTGTGCAATATTTGGATATTAAATGAAATCTAAGCAAAGTGCTAAAAAGGAAAACAGCTAGAAGAACATATAAAAAAAACACACATGCAAAGTGTTTTATATAGTGGCTGAGCATTTGTGGTCATTAAAATTTATTATTACTATCTAGGCAGCAAGTTTGTTAATCGGTTAAAGAAAAATGTATTAAATGTATAAATTCAATTATCTACATGCTTGGTATTCATTTGGGCTGCTGTAAATTACGCATTTAGTAAATACTGTTTTCTAAATAGTGTAAGAGGACAATAGCTTGTCGTCACAATGATGTTTCACAAAACATTTAAAATATTTTAATACAGTGATCGGAGTGGGCACCACCTCCACTCCTGCCTTCATTGTACAACTATCAAATTCCATTCACATACATAATCTATCCCACCACTTCTACACTTTCATGCTAATACTTCTAAATGTCCATACTGCCACTTTCCTAACAATTTTCCATATTTCAATTCAGGTGGAGTTCTCCATTCACATGTGTCACAACTAAAAAAGAATTGGTCCTGTACGAATGCAGAACTCTTCTGTAAAGTTGTTTAAATAAGTCCCAGTAATTCCCCAAGCAGTATATTAGCTAATATAAGTGTATATCCCCATTAGTATTGTTAATTTCAGACATATTAAAAAACTGGTAATCGGAGGATAGGAGGTTTTGCAAAATAAGTTTTCTGCTGCCTTCTGATATAAGAATAGCAATTGAAGGTTTTCCTAAATAGTCTCTGTCCTGGATAGTTTATCACATGACATGTATCAACTCCTTCTTCAAAGTTGGTAATGAGAACGCCTTTTTCCTGCTCTCCTCCCTGTTCTTTACAGCAGAATTAGGCACACAGCCAAGACTACTTTAACTTTTTTACATTGCAGCGATAAAATTGTTGTTCTCTGCAAAACAGGCCAGTTACCCACTAGCATTAAATAATGCTTTTTCTTTTTGTTTTTTTAATGCCAGTAAATGCATGCAAATGTGTATATGAATGAGACCTATCATTTCCATTTACCCCATACCCACTTCTTTGGCTGGCAGCTACAGTGGTAGGTCAATGCCTTTTGAATGCTGCAGGCACGATTTACTTGCACTCACTGAAGTGAACACAAGGGGCCAGTGTGCATTTCATTTGTAGTGTTCAGGGCCGCCATCAGGGGGGTACCGCTGGTACAGCTGTGAGTGGCCCAGAAAGACTAGAGGGCCCGAACAGACCTCTCCATCTGCTTGGTCCCCCTAGACTGTCCGGGCCCTTCAGCCTGACATATCGTGCCCACTTCTCCTCTGTAATTCTGCGACTCCCAGGCTCTGATAGGCTGGGAGCGCGCAGTGTGGTGATGTCATCACTGCGCACTGAGTACCCAGCCTATCAGTGATCGAGAGCCGCTGCATCACGGAGGAAAAGGTTAGTTACATGGGTATTAGAGTGATAGAGGAACATTTACTGTGATTGGGGGGCGGGGTGAGGGCGACATTTACTGAGATTTAATTTGGGAGAGGGGGACATATACTGGGATGTGATTGGACAGAGGGGGACATACACTGGGATGTGATTGGGCAGAGGGGGGCATACACTGGAATGTGATTAGACAGAGATGTGGGGAACATTTAATGTGATGAGATGAGAGGGACATTTACTGTGATGTGATGGGGGAGGGGAGAGGGTGACATTTACTGGGATGGGATGGGGGGAGAAAGGAACATTTACTGTGATGGGATGGGGGAGAGGGTTTACATTTACAGTCATGAGGGGAGGGGGGTCGGAGTATTTGTTGTGATGACGGAGGCATGTACTGTGATGAGGGAGTGGGGGGTGGGCATGTACTGTGATGAGGGAGTGGGGGAAAGCATGTACTGTGATGAGGGAGTGGGGGGAGGCATGTACTGTGATGAGGGAGTGGGGGAAAGCATGTACTGTGATGAGGGAGTAGGGGGAGGCATGTACTGTGATGAAGGAGTGGGGGGAGGCATGTACTGTGATGAGGGAGTGGGGGGAGGCATGTACTGTGATGAGGGAGTGGGGGAGCATGTACTGTGATGAAGGAGGCACGTACTCTGATAAGGGAGTAGGGGGAGGCATGTACTGTGAGGAGCGAGTGGGGGACATGTACTGTGATGAGGGCTGCATGTACTGTGATGAGGGAATAGGGGGAGGCATGTACTGATGTACTGTGATGGAGAGGGGCGCATGTACAGCAAAGATGGAGGGGGTATGTATGGGGGGACCCTGCCAGATTAATTAATACTGGGCACCACAGTTTCTGATGGCAGCCTTGGTGGTGTCACTGGCATTTTCATAATGACAGTGTATAGCACACCTGGAGTTTTTTAAAGATAGTAAAAGAATTATCATCATCATCATCACCATTTCTTTATATAGCTCCACTAATTCCGCAGCGCTGTACAGAGAACTTAGGGCTTACAGTCTAAATTCCCTAACATACACACACAGACAGACACAGACTAGGGTCAATTTGTTAGCTGCAAATTAACCTATCAGTATGTTTTTGAAGAATTTAAATGGGTATGGACATTGCCTGCTCCAATGCCCCCCCCCCCCCCACTGACAGCCAAGGCAAGCTCTTGTTTCCCATACTTGCCAAGGCAATCGCCCTGTCACTCTCGTTTCCCTAATGCCAGTCGGCAATCAGCCTAAATGAGTACAAAAACAGAAGATATGTATGTGAAGACATCTCTTTTAATCTGGCTACATCAAAGGCCTGAATTCTACTACAGTTAACACCCTAGAAAAGTTACTGTCCTGTGAGCCCCTATGATTGCCCTGTTTTATAAACTCATGCAGAAGAGTAAGAGAATGTTCAATAAAAATAAACAATATATTGTATGCTTCTAGCAACCTACATAAAATAGACCATATACATAGTGTTAAAAAATAAACAAGTTACATAAAATGGGGGGCATCAAAGAAACCTGTTGCCCAAGAAAAATGTAATGTATTCTGTGGCATCCAATCAAATCTATCCCATTTTTTTAGTTCCGTTTGCAAAATTAAAACAAAACAATGAACAGTGAAGTTGGCTACAGCACATTGTTTCAGAAATACCCATAAATCTGGCCTGGTTCTGCTCACTTGATAGAGTCAAACAAGTCAGAAGGGGATATAATTTGCATAGTAGGGATAGGAAAATAGATGAGGTTATTTTGGATTGTAGTTTAAGCCCAAAAATGGCTAAAGGGCCTTTGGCTATGCTCCAACATATATGGGAAATCTAATCTCTTTTCTGCATTTTGTCTTAAAGATCTCCAATTTCTGTGTTAATAATTTATGGTAAATATGACCATATCTTTTATGATGTTATTAGTCATGTTATAAGCACTATATAACAAGCCTGAACAGAATAGATCCCATAGTAGAATTGTAGTCTAAGCATCACCTAAGGACTTGTGCTCTAATAAAGGAAATTAAACTAGCTTGATTTTACATCCACATTATGCAAAATTAATAATTAATTACACATTCCGATTACCATATTGTTAATCATATTATATTTACATGCCTTTGCATAGTAAACTGATGATTTAACACTGAATAAGGTTCTTTATAACAGTCCTGACTTAATATTAATTTTATTTATGAATCTGAAATTCATTTTCTGAAAGTACCTTCACACAATATTTGTACTATTTTGAGGATCAATTTAACCACCAGTAATAATTTATTTAAAAATCTATTTTATTTTCAATGTCTTGATTTTATTCCAGAGTAACCTTCAATTTCCTTTAGAAACTACACATAAAACAGGCACTATTTTCAGCTAGAAGCCAAGCAACCAGCTAGAAGCAATGCACTATTTTTTAGCAAACTCAAAAGAATTTCATTTCAAAGTCCCATTTTCAAATCAAGGTGATTTACATTCAAATGTTATCTGTTCCTAGAGTACACAGTTTGAAAACATTTAGAAATAGCCTTATGCATTATTACAAACCTATGGCTCATATGAAATTAAAAATATTTTTCTGTAGCTTCAGACAATTTGTTTTTATTAACAATCGTGATTTCCTTAAGCAAAGTAATTTGTGATTTTGATTAATTAAATACGTATTTTTAATGTACAAATTGTCAAGTCTGTTTTAATGATTTAATGATAGGTTGTGTATTTACAGTGCAAATTTATGATTTTATTGATCCATAGTCTTAGTTTACAATTATAACCAATTTTTAAAATCATAACACTCAGAGAACATCACTGAAGATAACCTGCGTATGAGTACTGCAAGAATGTCACATGATGACAAGTGAAGATAAGGCCAACTCAGATGCTCACATGCAATTGTTCGGACGTGGAAAAAAGAAGGAAAAAGTACAGAGACGCAACAATAGTGGGTGCAGTGGGTGCAGTGGCTACAGAAGCCAGAGGTGGGCGGGGGGAGCCCTCCTCCTTTGTAGATTAGGGCAGAACCTTGGGAGAACCTTGGAGTTGATGGGAGGTTGTTTCAGAATGTAGGTTGTTTATCACAAAATTGGTGGCTTTGTGACCAATTCATTTTGAGATGAGATGAATGTATGGAAATCCTGTAGAAAGGTGACAACTGATGTATTGCCAATGTAGGTCATATTTGAATTGGCTCTTAATCAAGCCACCTGCTGCATTTTGTATTCCCTGAAGATGATTGATTTGTTTATTGAAAAGACACATAATATAACATTTTGTAATCATATTCACAATATGTCAAAGTCATAACATAGACGGATTACATCAATTTGTTAGAATTAAGTAAAACTAATTTTCCCAATGTGCGCATTTGGGTGTATGGGAGCATATTGTTACTCTTAAAACTTATAATACAAGTTAGTAATGCTTCTACATTTTGTGCCTTAAAGCCACCACTTGTGATGAAAGTTCAATTTTAAAACCAGATAATAAATGTTTTACCGTGCCATAATACATTATGGGTCTGATTTAGATGTAAGTCCATTTGCCACACTGCGTATGCACAAAAAATGTGGCTGTATTAAGAACAGTGCTTGAAGTGGGGCAGTATGTGCCTGTATGACTTCTTCGCCACTTCCTTACACCACCAGCCCGGAATTTTTTTTTTCCACAACCGGGCGCGGAGCTTTCTCCTGATGCCCTTTGGGTAACCCTAGAAATGGAGGAGAAGGCTATTCTTTGTACTGGGGTGATCCATAGACAGGTCAGTAAGAGGAATTGGACAGGAACCTTTTGCATGACATCAATAAAATGGCATTAAAAGGAGAGGTAATAATCATGGGAGACTAATCTACCTGATGTGAACTGGGAGAGGTCTTTTGCAAGTTCCACTAGAAGTAGGGACATTGTGAATTCCTTGCAGGGAGCATCCCTCAAGCAAATGGTGAGAGAGCCCACTCGCAATAGCTCAATATTAGACTTAATTCTTACAAATGGTGACAGAATATCTGATGTAAATGTGCGCGAGAACCTAGGATCCAGTGACCATCAAGCAGTATGGTTTAGTATTAAGGCAGAGATTAGATTTTAGGAAGACTGACTTTGTAGAGAAAATGTGTAAGTGACTCTTTGGCAAAATGGAAGAACTTGAAAGGATTGCAGGAGAGGTAGGAAAAATTAAAAAGTACAATACTAAAAGCAAGGAGTGGGGCAGAGAGCAGCCAGAAGATCGAAGAAAAGACGGAAGAGGGGCACATAGAAATAGAGAAAGAAAACAAATCAGAGAAACATAATGGGTAAAGTGGAATTTATAATGGAGCTGTTATGGAAATTTTTATTATATTATGGAGATATAAGGGAAAATGTAAGTACACAAAGGAGGCATAAAGGAGAGGTGGAGGGATACAGCGAAAAGGTAATTGGACACAGGAGAGGTTGGGGACACAGTGTAAATCATTGCATAATTTAGTATGATTTATATTATACTATATAGTGTTCAAATGCATCTAAAATTTATTTTACTCTAACAAAACCCCTAATCCTCTTCATTATGTTTCTTCATCATGCTATTCATTACCCCCTCTTCATTATCTCACTTTTTTACCCTCAGCCACTGTAGCTATTCATTACTGCTTCTGATACCTTACACAGAAGCATTGGATCACATTGATAGCCTGGGATCACAGTCATCAGTGTAGCACAGTGGCGGATTCAGGGGGGGAGGGCGATCGCGACAGACAGAGAATCCTGCCCAGTTGCTCTGTATATGTGTGGCCACAGATAGCTCACTACTGAAAGAAGAAAAAAGGGGGTAGACGACTAAATCGCTCTCCCTCCCCCCTGGTATATATGACTCGTATATATTTACTCCTACTTCAATATGCAGATTCTATCGGCATTTGGCATTTGTTTTTTTATGTGCAGATCTAAACAAGGCCCTACGTGAGACAACAAACAGTAGTGTTAACTTGTACATGCGTATTTACCATTGTGGTACTAAAGGTGGGCTTCACTCAGTGTTGTAAATAGCAGAAATGCACTTACGGATCTTGTTTATGTAAGCAGACACAGTGTGACATCCAATCTGCTTACAGCTGCTCTTTCTGTAATATTCTTATTAACTACAAATTTAATATATGTCAAGAATCTTAGATGAAGATTACCTTTTTCACAAGTCAGTGGTTCTACAAGTCTATAGCTCTACTTTAAAGGCCTGATTAGTTACCAAACGCAAAGCGAACATTATTTTTAAAAACGCTCGTGTATCGGGTATACAAATGCCTGTTTTCAACAAGGAGCAGATGTGTACATACGTTTGGTGATGAACATAGGCCTAGGTCTGCTCTGCTTTAGAAGGAGCTTTTTTTGTTTCCATACTGATACTTTCATGCATCTGTCTCTATTCATCCTTTATTTGATACAAATATTGCAACCTTTATTCAGCTTGTAACTGAATGATCCATTGTATAATATCTGCATTATTATTTTGATTTACACGCTGCCTTATAAAAGTAGCCCATTACATTTAGCAGAGATTCAGGGAACACACAAAATCATGAGAGGTGAATTGATTAACTGCACCTGACACAAAGAATGGAAAGCAATACTACTTCATTGGAGTTCGGACATCTCCGCATTGAATGTCAGACTGTCGGATACTTCCGGATGATCAGCTGACGATCATATGACCAAGTTCCATGTGATGAGACTTACATATATAAGAAAGTGTTGTTGAGTCTCTCTATTATATTTGCCTCTGATGAAGCGGCTGTACACCGGGAAACGCATCAGGACTGTTATCTGAGACCACTTACTGGGTACTGGCCACTTTACAACCCCGGGGTTGACTTATACTACTGACGATATAGCTCACTGCGGATTGCCATTTTTATCGGATTGAAGACATGTGGCTGTAACTACTCATGGTGGATAAAGTCCAGGGGCTAATGGAGCAAAGTTAAGTACCTGTTTGAACTTTTTGGTGCTAAATTGCACCTATCGGTGCTTGTAATCTAGACACTGTTACAGGCAATATAACCATTTGCCACAGATTGACTCACAAAAGGATATAATCTTCGGCATAAGTGCCATTCCGTGATCGGTTTCTGCAACGGTAGTATATTTTTTCCACATATGGTATCATATATCTATATATTTTTTTCTGGCCTTGGATCGGGGTACACCTTTGGACTAATTGAAGTCAGCTTACTTACAGCTGTATATTATCTAATTACTGCCTATATCAGTTTATTAGCTTTATATTTTATCCTATTTACATGTTGAACGAGTATATATGCTCATAATAAATTGTTTATTTTTATTCATTTTTTATGCTTGTGGCTTTGCGCTTTTCCTATTTGTATGTATCTATTGCCCTTTGACAGAATCAGACTCTGTCTTTGAAGAGCTGCAGTACAAGCATATTAAGGGTATATTGCAGCGTCCTACATTGTTTCTCTGTTTGCTTTAGTAGGACACTGCAGGATATGTTGAATACATATGCAGAATATAAAGTCACAAAACACACAGAAAAAAATAAAAACTATTCAATTAATGTCACCTGTTAATAATATAATAAAATAATAGATACAGACCTGTAGCTGGTGCAAGTGATACGACTGAAAATCACGTACCTTAGAAATGCCCAAAGCACTGATGCTGCAGACTCTGCTGTGGGCACTCGAGCTTGGCATGCTCTTGCTGGACATTGATTATGGGCATATGTCCATTCCTCTCCTTGTTCCGCCTCTGCAGTCATAGGCTGTAGTAAAGATTGTTTGCATTCGAAGATGAATTGAATGTTGCTGTGTTCCTGTTTTGAGCATGCACGGAGTAATTGTATGCGGTATACACAACATATCACTACTTACGCCCCTTGGTAATTCAGGTCCTAAAAGTTTAGTGAAACTTTGGAAATGACTACTATAGCACCTTAGTGTACTGTTTCTTGTAAGAGTCTTTAATTTTTTTTTTTAGACATGAATTTTCTGTATGTTGTTGCAATGAAAAAGCAGCAGTATCATTTCAATGACTAATAATACGCTATTTGAAGAAAGGATTATCCATACAATGTAGATTCAGATGTTTTTCTATATTATACTATACTACAATGGGTCCAAGGCAGTGCTGAAGTAATTGGCCTACACTCTACATATACTTTTTATGACTCTTTACGTTGAGAAATGCATTGGATACCCTTACATTTTTTCAAGATCACACTGCAAGCCCCTAGCTAAAGTGGACTAAAACATACAGCATGTACTTATACTAACAGCTATGTGTTGATACTAGAGATGTGCGCTGACCCTTGTGTTTCGGTCTCGAAACTGGTGTCAGTTCTAACCCAACTTCATGTTTCGGCGTTGCTACCGGTTTTGCCGAACAAACGCGAAAAGTTTTGGTTTTGGATCTGGACTTAAATGAAAATTGTGAAACATAAGTAAAATAATGTCATTTTGAGCTGTTTTAGCTCCTATGTTACTATTTATAGCATTAACGTTCATTTCCAGTCTATTTCCTAATGATCCCTTCACAACGGTCCCAATTTTCACCAGTGTTGGCTAAAGTCTGCAGCGAGCTGTCTTAATGAAGGATTTTGTAACTTTGCCATCATTGCATTTGCTTTCTCAAAATTAATTAAAAAAAATGGAATAGTGTTGATATCTCCCTTTTATTGCACCCAAACCTCCTTCGCATAATCAGACTTACTATTACTGTAATTGAATAAATAAATAACCACAGGGACATCAATGTAAATTTGGCAAAAGGTCACAGTTTTTATTTAAACAAAAATGGAGCAATACGAGCTATCAGCTAATAGCAAAACCAAATGTGGAAGGTCAGATTGCTATAATACCACTGGTCCCAGGATATAATCCTTTACGATGTTACAGCTTCCTAGTAACTGACATACATTTTTAGAACTAGCAGCCGCCTTTCCGATAGAGTTGGACACAATCACAGGTACTTGGAAGTACCCAGGACTTAATCCCATGTAGTAAAAGCTTATGAGCAGGAATTGGTAGCACAGAGATAGGAGAAATGGGACAAAGAGCATGCACCCCATGTCCATTCAGAGTGCAGACATAATTCAATTTAAGAAGCTGCGTGCCTTGGCTGTCTGTTACCAGTTGGGAAGCAGCCCTGGCATCAGAGTGAGTACACCCCTTCTTGGGAACCGCCTCTGCTTCAAGTCTCAGGCAGTCCCTATTACCCCATAGTTGGATGAAGCTTACCCCGGGGCACTGATTTTTCCGCCCTCCCTCCCACATAAATGTTAGCATATCCTGTGGTTTAATTCAGAAGGCAGCATTATGGCACAGAGCATATAAGCATAACAAGGTATTGAAAGAAATGCTCTTGGCAACTTGGAGCTATTAGAATATGCATGCTAACCTTCACAAACAGCATTCTTTAAATATAGATTTCACTGAAAGACCCTTCCAAAATACAAAAGTATGGAAAAATAGAAAATATTAGAATATATAGCATTTTTTTGTGAGGTCCAGCTGCGTGCTGACCCTCACAAACAGCCTCCTTTAAATATAGATTTCACTGAATGACCCTTCCACAATAAACAAGTATTGAAAAACAGAAAAGATTAGAATATATAGCATTTTTTGGGGTGTGCTGCTGTGTGCTGACCCTCACAAATAGCCTTCTTCAAATGTAGATTTCACTGAATGACCCTTCCACAATAAACAAGTATTGAAAAATAAAAAAAATCAGCATATGTAGAGTTTTTTGGGGAGATCCAGCTGCGTACTGACCCTCACAAACAGCCTTTTTTTAAATATAGATTTCACTGAATGACCGTTCTAAAATATAAAAGTATTGAAAAATAGAAAAGATTAGAATATAATAATATATAGCCTTTTTTGGCATGTGCAACTGCTGCTGAATCTATCACACAAACACCCAGTTTTTGAAAATTATTTTAGTTGTCACTGCCCCATACAAGATTACTTTCAGTGGAAAAACTTTCAAGTTTAAAAGAAAGATTCTGCTGTTAATACTCTGACAGCAAAAGCGCACTGTTTTTCTAAAGGAAATAGATATACTAATTAGTTCAGAATGATATCTATCTACCTCAGTCTGTATATGCGGTCTAGTATTATTATATATATGTGATGTAATGCATTAACAACAACCAGTGTCACTAGTCTATGTAAAGATTGAAATTAAAAGCAATTGATCAGCAAACTATTGTAGCTGACTATTCTCTTCAGAGCTGCTTAACAATAATGTCAGGATTCTACTGCTGTCCTATGTCCCTGGTTCACCCTTCACAGCAAAAGATCTCCACACATTAATTTAAATGTACATCAACCTCATTTTATCTCTTGTCACTTGTCAGCATTGTATTGCCACTAATACGTTTGAATGGGGCAGGTTTCCAAAATATACTATTGCCCTGTGGCATTTGCTGCTTTACACATTTTTGTCTTTTTCTGTGCTTTTATTCTCTTTTTTTTCTATTTCACTATAATTCCTTCTGATTCCCAATAATACAAATACTATTCTTTTAATTACAAGATCGTAGAGTTTGCTGGTATTTCTAGTTCAATAGTTGCTTAACCCTGATCCAAACTAAGATCCTAGTGCAGGCCTGGCCAACCTGTGGCTCTCCAGGTGTTGTGACTGGCTGTCAACTGGCAAAGCATGCTGGGGCTTGTAGTTTCACAACACCTCTCCTGTCCTAGTGGTTCTAATATACTGAGAGAGACAGTAGTGGAAAGTAGTAATACCTAACAACAAGCAAATGACATATAGAGGATGTGAATAACTTAGCTGTAGTTCTATCATTATTAGAATATATGTGATTTATTATTTGATTCAAGATCAATATTCTAAAATTGAATTCATTGTGTGTATGTGTGTGTGGTGGTGGGGGAGGGGGTGGCTTGACTAACAGTACACTAGCAGCTACTCAGCATAAATATATTTTTCTTATATTAGTATTTAGAAATTTTACATAGTGCATACAGCCTTATGCAGAGGTATACTCAATTATTTTTGGCACAAGCTTACAATCTAGTTTTTTGTGCCTTCAGCACAGGGAGACAAGGTTACTTGTCCAAGGTCATAAGAGGCTAACATGCATTTAAGCTGGGTCTCCAACAGTAAGAGCCCTTAACCCCTCAGCTACTCATAAGTATTCACAAATGCAAGATTTGCTTTAGGACTCTACCAAACGGTAATGGTCTTGGTAATATTTGGGTTTGGTTGTATGTTTTGGCAAACTGACCCGAATCCTGATAAAAATTACAGATAATAGTTTATTTTATAGTCACTTCCTGTTTCATTTTAATATGCATGTTAGAATTCTGATTTGGTTCAGTGATTTTCAATAATGTACCGAATTGTAAGATATGGATTCATTAAATTCCTAATTATTGTTTAAGTATGGTATCCTTGTGACCCAGGTTTACATTGGCAGTCCTGTTTCTTTCAGTTACCAGTTTCCCATATTTTTCAGAATCCTGGTGCTACTGAATTAATAGAGTAAGTGGGGATATATTCCTTTAGCATGCTTACTGTATTTGGCACCCACAAGAAAGCAAGGAATGAATTGTATGGCTTTAGCAAACTTTAGGAACTGTAATTATCCTAGTTTTCAATTTCAAATTTATGGGAACCCTATAGTCCAGTCATCTGTACTATGTCTTGTATAGCAGTGGTATACAATATTTAATTGTGAGTAGAAACACAGAAAAACAAGTAGGTTTGGTCCAAACTATTGGGGCTAGATTTACTAAACTGCGGGATTGAAAAAGTAGAGATGTTGCCTATAGCAACCAATCAGATTCTAGCTTTCATTTTGTAGGATATACTAAATAAATGAGAGCTACAATCTGATTGGTTGCTATAGGCAACATCTCCACTTTTTCAAACCCACTGTCACGGGCACTAGGAGTCTTTGCCCAGGATATCACCAGATGATGTTCTTACCAGAGTAATATAGCTGGTACTATGGTCCTCTGGTAGCAGGGTGACAACGGAACAGGAGAATCAGCAGATGGTGAGAGAATGCTCAAGGAAAGTCTATGACTAGCAGCAACTGGTAATGACTTAGATGTATGAACACGAGGAACCAGATGGACAAGTAAATGTGAGGAGAGTCAGTGGTCTCCGTACAGCTAGTTGTACCACTGCTTTAGTGAGGAGAAATGTCCAGGAGTAGAGAGGAGGTAGTGAGAGTCAGTGGTCTGCGTATAGCAAGTTGTACCACTGTCTATAGTGAAGGAATGGGTTCCAGGTGCAAGTAGGTAACGGGGAAGTCAGTGGTCTGCGTACAGCAAGTTGTACCACTGCTTATGTGAGAGGATACTTGAAACTGGTGCCAATGGGAAACAGGAGTCAGTGGTATGCGTTCAGCAAGTTGTACCACTGCTATATATATGTTAGGAGGGGCACGAGGAGATGAATGGAATACAGAGGATACAAGGGCGGCACACGGAACTTGATCCCACGATGATAACCACAATACAATAATAACTGACAAGCGCTGCTTGAAGTATGCAAAGTCACTATAGAGATCCAGGTATTAGGAAACAAAGTCAATAGTAACAATAGCTTCAGTAGATGGAAGACTCCGGAGATGAACACAACACAGTCCAGACGGATATGCAACACAATAGCAAAGTCAATGGAAAGTATGCATACCGCGATTCAGGAGAGCAGGCTGTCAAGGAGCAGTGCAGGGATACCTGAACGGCTGAACGCCGGCAGGAGGAGAGACCACTGGAGGATGGAAGCGGTAATCAGGTTGGTGCAGCGCACGAAAGGTAACCGGTAATCAAAGGAGCAATACTCAGGAAGCAGTAGTAAGTAAAACTGGAAACATGATGAACACGGGAGAGTTGAGGCTGTCTGGTATCCGGCAGTAGTAGCGGAGGCAGCGGAGGGGAGACACGCTGAACACAGGAGAGTAAAGGCGGTCTGGAATCCGGCAGTAGTAGCGAAGGCAGCGGAGGGGAGACACGCTGAACACAGGAGAGTAGAGACGGTCTGGAATCCGGCAGCAGTAGCAGATAGGAATCAGTGGAGAGCTGACACGATGAACACAGGAGAGTTGAGACGGTCTGGAACCCGGCAGTAGTGACGGAGGCAGCGGAGAGCAGACACGCTGAACACAGGAGAGTTGAGGCGGTCTGGAATCCGGCAGCAGCAGCAGATAGGAATCAGCTGAGTGCAGACACGATGAACACAGGAGAGTTGAGACGATCTGAGATCCGACAGCAGTAGCAGATAGGAATCAGCTAAGTGCATACACGATGAACACAGGAGAGTTGAAGTGGTCTGGAAACCACGATCGTAGTAGGCAGGAATCAGCTGGAGCTGAATACACGAGGAAACACAGGAACACCTTCAGAGGCTCATGGGGAATGAGACTCCAAGATCAGGCAACTAGGTAATGATCACAGGTGGTTTAAATAGGGAGGGTTGCCTGATCATCCAATTAATTAAAAGCAACAGGTACTAAAGGTTTCATAAGGGCTGCACATGCGCAGACCCTCAGGATGGCGGACGGCCACGGTTCCTGGACACAGGAGAAAGTGCACTCACAGTCCGGTGAGTGACACCCACTGTTTAGTAAATCTAGCCCTAAGTGATGAACGTTATCTAGATACTCAAATTGGTGTCCACTAATGGAACACAACAAACTACATATTGTAAGTTATAAACAATCAGGATTTATTTCTATATAGTTGTTGAAGGAAATAACCAAAAAGTTGTATACACTGTTCCAACTGATGTTAAATTTATCAAAACAATCTACAAGCTTTTAGGGAAAGAGCTCCTATAAAACATAGCTTTGATTTATATGTAGGCCAAGCTTTTGCTTTCTGCAATGCATTCTCTGCTCTATTTTTATCAGTTGAATAGAAGTGACATGAATTTAATTCACAATTATTTTGCTTCTGAAGTTATTCATGTGACCTCAGAACACTTCACCTCAGGTCTTGGTGATGCCACCTTAAATATCCTTGAGGCACTACATCTTTTACACACTGTAAATTATTCTCACTGTCTACTGTGACCCCACACATTATTGAATCCATTAACATCACTTCTTAATGTCACCCGATGCATAAAAACCTTCTAGATGAAAATAATCAAATTCTGGGTTTTTATACCATTCAAATTGAGTTAACATTTAATCAACCTTGAAAAGCATGTAAAACAATATTTACTTTATTTTCAAACAGTTTTTCGTTCTTTTGAATTTCTCATCAAGATTTATAGACTGAGTTATGTCATATCATTATACAGGGGGGTAGGAGAGGTTGTAACAATTGTCAAGGGGTGCAGATGCTCTCCAGGTGTGAATTGGCCAAAGGTAAAAACAAGCTTGGGTGCTGACTTCATATCAATTCATGTCCACTTACGTTATATTACAAGATTGACAGGACTCTTACATCACTAAAATGTGCTCATTCTACTGTATACCTCTATCTGTGTCTTACCGCTTGCCTCCATTCCCCTCCCACATAGTGCCACAGCCTCTGTCACATTCATCTCTGTCCTCACTTATACAATTACGTAGTGGACAGGTCACTCCCTCCCACAAGATCAGCACACCCACCGAAGTACTCTGTGCTGCTAGGAACATTCTGATGTGTCACTGGATACAGGTTGTTCCTCTAAACCTTCAAAACTAGTTATATACAGATCAGCAGGAGACAAAACTGAGTTCAGACTGTAATCAGATTTACTTGTATAAGTAATTAAGGGTAACAAAGCACATTTTTTCCCATTGTAAAATGAGTTTAAACTAGTTTGAAATGCAGTTGTAAGCTTAGGGTTTTTCTTATTTAAAAATCAGACCTTAGCTAGATAACGGTAATGAAGACAATTATAAACATTAAGAAAATAATATTTCCTGTTACACACCAGCATATCAGCCATGTTACTTTTTCACTTTTTTAAATTTACAGTTTAATTGATAACATAAACCTCTACATATAACTAAATGTTAAGTAAACTAAATGTTAGATAAACCTTTTAAAAATGTGATTTTGTTTTACATATAATTGACTGATTAAACAATTGTAACATGTCTATCTCTTTTATGTAATTAATACAACCCCAGGAATTTACTTAAAATTATACCACTTGCATTTATTTTGCTCAATATTTTACATTGTTATACAAAAAGACATGGGTTGGCATTAAAAGGCTTAGCGGTTGATAATATAACTATTAACCTTTACCTTAGCCTTAACACTTGTACTTTGTAAAAAGGGACACCACATCGACTTGTTAGCACATTAATATTGTTTATTGCATTAACCCTGTACTGATTTGGTGGAAGGAGATTACTGTACTCAGCATTGGTTATTGATCAGTACTAATCAGGATGTCCCATCATGAGTCCCATCCTCGGGACACCCGTTTTTATCCCCCAAAGGGGCAGTACTTGCACTGAACATAAGCTGACTGATTGAAGTTAACGGGTTCCAAACTCCTCACTACCATTCATGTGCGCTTTACCAACCTTGCTTATCGCCTGTACAGTGTTCTCCTGGCACTCCAAAAGTTGCACCAGCCTCAAGACTCCTGGTCCCGGCATCGATCCCATGCACCAGGTGGTGCAACCTACCTGCCGGACTAGACTAGTACACCTGTGCCATACCTCGGTCTTCGTACCAAGTGGCCCATCAGCTCTGGGGCTAGAACAACACATCCGTAACATACCTGGCTTGTGCACTATGTGGACCACCCTACTTCTGGGGCTAGACCAACACACCTATACCATACCACGGCCTGCGCACCAAGTGGCCTGTTACCTCCAGGTCTAAATCAGCACACCCGTACCATACCAGGCCTGCGCATTATGTGGCTCATCCTACCTCTGAGTCTAGACCAGCACACCCGTATCATACCTCTGCCTGCGCACCATGTGGCCCATCCTACCTCCAGGGCTATACCAGCACACTCGTACAGGTTACTAGAACTCATGTACCTCCAATCACACAGCCACAGACCAGTACCATACAACGAGAACACTGGATCCAGCAGTCAGGAATGGGTGGGGGGGATGCTTGTCTAAATTGTATGACTCCTCCTCCTTGCTCTTATATAAATTATCCTTTGGTCATGTCCCCTCTATGACCTCTACATAGACATCACCACCTCCGTGCTTGGTTGACCCTTATTGAGGCCAAATAGTTATGTAAACAAACCTCAGCTTTTAATCTCCCTACAGCTTAATCCATCCCTCAGTTCTACTTACTAACAAACAGTATGTACATAACTGTACAGTAGCCTTTACCAACCAATCAGCACTCAGATTTCATTGGTCTAGTGCAAGTTAGATTAATACAAGCACATGTCTGCTTAGGGTTTCTGCACAGTTACATTTTTGTTTTTATAATAATATGTTGCTTCTTGAGGCAGCACCTGGGGGTATATTTACTATACTGCGGGTTTGAAAAAGTGGAGATGTTGCCTATGGCAACCAATCAGATACTAGTTAGCATTTATTTAGTACATTCTACAAAATGACAGCTAGAATCTGATTGGTTGCTATAGGCAACATCTCCACTTTTTCAAACCCGCAGTTTAGTAAATCTAGCCCTAAGTCTAATTTATAATAAATAAACAAATTGTGGTCTTTCTGTCATTAAAAACCTTTGAATACATTCTATCAGTATTAGGATTACAGAGGATCTGTGCCTGATTCTAATCGACAACCCTCTTAAATATGTAAATTAAATTAAGGGAGACTTATATTCCTATTCATTGATTTTGCAGTCTCTCTTAGGTTACAATCTTTATGAAGAATTATTTAAGTCTTTTTACTATTCCATTAAAATCTCTCTTATGCTTGCTGTTACAGCAAAAATTGAGTGAGTGTGGGTCCTACTCTTTTTTGAGACATGTAAGATCTCAGAGAAGAATGAAAAGGGAGACTGCACCAGACAACTCCTCTACTCATGAGCGCAGCTGAGTTGTCAAGGACAGTCTCCCTTCTTCAGGGTGTGCCATAGAAATCTTCAGCTTATAAACAGAACTGCAATAGAGAAACAGCTAGGCCAGGGTTTCCCATATCCAGTCCTCAGGGAACTCAAACAGTGCATGTTTTCCAGGTCACAAGTGACATAAGTAGTGCCACTTATGGATCTTTTAAAATATGTCAGTCAGTAATGAATACACCTGCAAGGAGACATGGAAAACATGCACTGTTAGGGCTCCATTTGTGCCACACTTTTGCTGTATGCTGATACTGTAACAGCATTTGACAAAGGACCTGATTCTTTAAAGTACTAATTTTTTTACTTAACGTTTCTCCTGGACAAAACCATGTTACAATGCCAGGGTTGCATATTAGTTTATTATTTTGCACATAAGGAAAATACTGGCTTTCTTTTCTAGATCAACTTTAAATTTCAGTGTACAAATAAGCTATCAAGTATGTGTGCCACATGAAAAAACAACCAGTATATTCCTTATGTGCAAAATAAACTCATTTGCAACCCTTGCATTTGAACATGATTTTGTCCAGAAAACTTAAGTAAGAAAACTTACTCAATTGTTTGCTTAACTTTCTTAATGAATCAGGCCCAAAGTTCCTGGGTTCCAGCTTCACTGGGCGCCTTTGGCAGCTCCAATAGCCCAGGGGAGCCCATATTCGGCCTGATTCATTAAGGAACTTAGGCAAGAAATTGAGTATGTTTTCTCACTTAAGTTTTCTGGACGAAACCATATTGCAAGGCAAGGGGTATAAAATTATTATTTTTTATTTTGCACATAAGTTAAATACTGGCTGTTTTTGCATGTACTTATGTGCATAATAAAAAACTTATTTGAACCCCTTGAATTGTAACATGGTTTTGTCCAGGAAACTTAAGTAAGAAAACTTACTTCGTTTTTTTGCCTTAATGAATCAGGTCCATTATGTGTAATACAATAGAGTATGACACCCATGCAAAATGCATCCATGTCACTCAGGGTTAAGGTGGTTTTAATGGTTTCGGAAAGTTGTTAAATGAATGCCAGGGACTTTTTTTTTGCTTTTAATCCTTATTTTTTCACATTTTATTGTTTTGTTTATATTTTTTCTTCTATTACTATGTCATTAGATTACATTAGGACTGAGCACTGGGTTTTGACGATTGTGTTACAGGAAGTGAATCTATTTGTTTACAGCGTTAGAACCAGATGCTGGCAACTGTTTTTAAACATGCTACATTTTGCAAGGACGAATATCCAAGTCCTGTCAGGCGGCGCCGCGTAGGTATACAGTGGGCAGGATACTAGTAGAATGTACAGAATTACACTTTGAAAACATGTGCTAATCAACTGTGTCTGTATCTAACAGTAAAGACAGCTACTTGTTTATTTTTCTTCTGTTCATTTCACAGCACTTCTTATTCTGTAAATGTAACATGTTTGTTACACTTACTGGCAAATAAATTGCAACAGAACTGCTTTTGCTGTAATGTAAATGGCTCAGAGTATTTTTAACTGCACTGACCTCATCCGTATTATAAAGCATGGAGAAGTGGGTGTGAGATGTTGTATCATTCCACAGTGTCTGTTAATAAGGTTATAAATAATGTATCATAGCTAGCAACACCTTCTTAACAAATATTCAAGGAAAAGTAAGGGAGCCTACAAATGCACTGTAGGACCATGGGCTGTTGGGAATTGCCTAGAAAAAAATACACCAAGCTAAGCCATTTAAACATTGAAGTGTCTTAACCATTTGTATGTATCCTCTTCCTCATCCTTTTCCACAGAAAGATATTTTACTACAACATAATATTTCTAAGAATTAAAAAATGATAGTAAACATGCACAATCACCATTCTGGTAGAGTTTTAAATATTATACAAATTGGTAGGCCAAAATGTAAAATGTCTGAAAACGAAAAAAAAAAAAAAAGACAGATAGATTGGAAAAAGAGGGGGTTACAACTAAGTTAGATTTAGTATGTAAAGACAGGAACCCAAGAATCCAAAATCAGTTGCATGTGTACTTATTGTTGTTTGTTTATAAGCTGCCACAATATTCTGCAGCACAGTACAATGCATTCATTAACCATAACACAGAGAATGTACAAATACAATAAGCAAAAGAAGTGAACAAGCTTAAGTATAATGTAATTTCACAGAGGTGTGAAGTTCAGCTATATAATTGTCAAGTTCCACTTTTACTTCGCCATTCTGTACTACATTGGAAAAAAATTGTCCATTTGAATCCCACAGGAAACATTTTCCAAATTTTGTTGCCAAATGCAGCATGAGGTGATAATTTTGTGGAACAGTTTCAAAAATTTCACTTATCGGGCCTCATCATTATTGCATGTATTCTGAGCACAACCCGCACTCAAAATTTGACGCTCGTATTTTGGATTTGCGTGCGCCCAAATTCATCAAGCCACAGATAACAAGATCCGTGGCCTGTTGAATTTGGGCACAGGCCTCTGTCGTACTTAAGCACTGCAGATACGTAGGTATCATTCAGCGCCTGCTGAGCCAGAGGATCGAGCAGTATTACAGCTGACTGACCCACCGGCTCTCTAAAGTGTATAAAAGTACAATAAAAAAATATCATGTGGGGTCCACCCCTCCTAATGCTATTAACCTTAGTGCTGCCAGACTAGTGCTGGTTGCGTTAAAACCGGGGGTGGGAAAAATGTGTGAGTCCCCCTCATTATGCCACTACCAGTGTGAGGATTTCATCCTTAGCTGTGATGGCAGTTACCCTCTGTCTGATTCAACTCATTCGGGTGGACCAGAATATATCCAAAATAAGGCTTTATTATGACAACACAACACCAGGAGACGTTCAGAAGTTACAGGGTAAATGGTAACAAGTATCCTCCAGCAGCCTCTTTCAGTCAG
This sequence comes from Mixophyes fleayi, assembly GCF_038048845.1. Classification (NCBI taxonomy): domain Eukaryota; kingdom Metazoa; phylum Chordata; class Amphibia; order Anura; family Limnodynastidae; genus Mixophyes; species Mixophyes fleayi. The sequence continues at coordinate 100,257,597 of NC_134406.1, forward strand.
CATTCCAAAATAATAATCTCAGTCTCTTTCAGAGTCTTATCCTCCCGCAATATTACCACTACCGATTAGCTAGACAGTTACGGTGTCACCCACCCTGGGTTACTGGCTCACACAGACCCTGTCCTGGTTGGTTTTCTCCAGTGGCACCACTATGCCTGGCCCAGAGTCCTTTTCGCTGATGTCTTGTACACCAGAATCCTCCAAGTTAGAATAGCTCTCCCTATATTCTTGGCTGTATACACAGAGAGTAAGGTCAGAAGTCTCACTCCTCCCCCTTACAGCAGGGGTCTATAAGTGGACACTTTAACTGTTAGACATACTGTCTCTGTTACCTTGATTTTACAATGGGAGGGCTTGAATCAGTTAGCTATTTGGCTGAATACACTAAAAAAAGGGATACAATATAACATCAAGGAATGACACTTCACGCTTGCATGAAGCAACAAGACATTTGACACATTGTATCTGCCACATTACACAATCTGAGTCTGTGATACATTTTGATACAATAACATTTGTATTTATACATGTTAATACAATGCTATTTCAGCCAGTATATTACTGTGGAGGCTCATCTAGAAGTTCTAACCTAATTACCTGTTGACCTAGCTAATTAACTTGGGCTGCCAGCTAGTTAACTCAGACATCATTCTGATTGCAAACCAAATCTAAGCTACACCTCATAACAATGGCCATTTGAGACAAATGGTAATTAGTTTATCTAGCACAAGCAAAACTTCTGCTGTCCTGTTATTTTCACACAATATGACAATATTATTTCTATTTCTCTGGTGTATATACTTAGACTGGGCCAAGGATTAAAAAGTACATTAAACTGTGAGAAACAAGTGATGAATAAATGTTCTTAGTCCAGTAGCACCCCGTTTCTTGATAACCAGGACTAGGCCAACCAGCCGGGTGGGTGGTACTATAGCAGGTGGACATATGGTATGGGGTCCCCTGCCATAATAACAAACTAACCCCAGGCTGTTCAGCATGGGTACTAGAAAAGATAGGGAGTGGGGTCCCCAAAAACTTGTGGAGGCCCCCCCCTCTAGGAAGAACCAGCCCAGTGCTGAAAGCACTAGGGCTCTTCCTACTCCCTTGGGGTGGTTGGTATAGGGTGGGTGCAAGGCAAAACTTGCCTTGAAAGCCATTGTCAATTTCCCTTGCAAAGTCACCGAATATCGGCGACTTGCAGAGTCCGCTGCTTAATACATTTACCCGCAGGTCCAGGAGTACTTAAAAAATAATAAAGCCCAAAAATATATACTGTATTTTCCAACAGTCGATGAAAATCATCTTTTAGTCTTCAGTCACAATGACCCCATATTATATCCAAATGTCCATGTAAAAAAATCTTCCTGCTTCGGTTCATTATCCCAGGCTTTATTATCTTTAAAGATAAAATTATCCATTAATAGCAAAGATATATTATATATTTATATATATATATATATATATATATATATATATATATGTATATATATATATATATATATATATGAGAGATGTTCAGGCTTGATTCCCCGAGAACCGAACACATACGAACCTAGCAGATCCGAGTACTGAGCCGAGCCGGCTTGGTACTTTTGCGCGCCCTTTGAATTGAAAACTAGGCAAAACATCATCGTTATGTCGTCGGATCTCGCAAGTTTTGAATCCTATAAGTACCGCCATCCACAGCGATCCAGCGCCATTTCACAGAGGGACACAGAAGGGTAGCACAGTTCTTGGCAGTCTATAGAGCAGTTGGGCAGCTTCATAGGTAGAATAGAAAGAGGAAGGGTAGCAGTGTTCTTTAAAGTCTCCAGTGACATTCAGGAGAGCTCCATTGCTAATTGTCATTGCTGAAATAGAAATAATAGTGCTGGCAGGCCTGGTCTTCTAAATCTGCAGTCACAATGTACTGTGTTACTACATTGCTAATTGTCATTGCTGAAAGAGAAATAATAGGTCTGGTAGGCTTGGTCTTCTAATTCTGCAGTCTTTGTTTGAAAGTGTATGAAAATAATATTGTGACCTGTGAGGTGGTCAAAATTGACTGCAAATGACTTGGAATTAGTGTTTTTGAGGTTAATAATAATGTAGGGGGGGGGAAATGCAATAATATGTGGTTTTAGAAAAAATTGGGATCCGAAACCAAAACCAAAACACAGGAGGGCAGTTTTGCCAAAACCAAAACACAAAGATATATATATATATATATATATATATATATATATATATATATATATAGGGAGATATTTATATATATATATGGATATATATATATATATATATATATATATATATATATATATATATATATATATGGGATGCTTAGGCTCGATTTTCTGAAAACTGAACCCCCTGAACTAACCAGAAGATTTAGCTCCATTGCTCACACAGGAACAGGGGTAGCAGTGTTTTTGTCACTCTCCAGTCTCCAGTGCCATTGCTCAGTGCCATTGCTCAAACAGAAACAAGAGGGGTAGCATTGTTCTTGTCACTTGACAAAAAATTACTTGAAATGACTGTAAATTAATGTTATTGAGGTTGACAGTAATGTAGGAACAAAGAAGCATGCCCATTATGTGATTTCAGCATTTTTTAGCAATTTTTTCTTTTTTGAAAAAAAAAACACAGATCCAAAACCAAGACCAAAACACGAAGTTAATACAGATCCAAAACTATATATATATATATATATATATATATATATATATATATATATATATATCTTCCGGGTGAGTGGGTGTGACCGCTATGGAGCTCTCTGAGGCTCCTACTCTCCACTGAGGCCCCTTTGGAACCCAGATTTAGCTGTGGGGCGTGGTCATGCACTGTTCTTCCCCTACCTGTGATTAAGGGCATCAGTGAGTGTTACAAAAGTGTTCCACACACTATGCCTTGCAATTATAGCCAGGGAGCCAGGCATATGATGAAAAACATTGTACAGTTTATTGCAGAGAAAATAACAATCCAGGATGGAATGAACAGAGCCCAGGTCAGAATATAATCAGATTTTCAGGAGTTGCAGATAGCAGGAGTAATGAAATAGTCAGGTTACCTCCAGGAGAGATACAGGCGATAATAATATGCTTTACAAGGAAACAGGAACTGGCTAAGCATGGAAATCCACGGACACAGAGAAAGCAGGCAGTGATCCAGGGAACAAACATAAGCAGACTCAGGAACATCAACGACCTGCTAAAGATACTGGGATAGGCAAGGCATATATAAGACACAGTCAGGTGTGGATGATTAACTAGCTGTGCTAGTTAACCCCTGGTAGTGGGAAAGGCAGGACAGCAGCGCCTCTGGAGGATCACAGGTACTGCAGGGTAATATAAACACAGAAACACAAGTCAGATCATAACAATGAGACAGGAAGGACCCGACAAATATATAGAAAGTTATTGGGTGTCCTGGATACCCTATTGCTTCCTGAATTCAAAGATAGAGCATTAAAAATTGTTGCAAATTTTCTGGCCACCTCAGTTTTAAAATCAACATTGTGCAGTGAGAGGATTAAATGTAATACAGTCATGGCCAAAAGTTTTGAGAATAACACAAATATTATTTTTCACAAAGTCTGCTGCCTCAGTTTTTATTATGACAATTTGCATATACTCCAGAATGTCATGAAGAGTGATCAGATGAATTGCAATTAACATTATCGCAAAAACAACATTTCCACTGCATTTCAGCCCTGCCACAAAAGGCCAAGAGACATCAGGTCAGTGATTCTTTTGTTAACACAGGTGAGAGTGATGATGAAACAAGGCTGGAGATCACTCTGTCATTCTGATTGGGTTAGAATAACAGACTGGAATCTTTTAAAGGAGGGCGGTGCTTGAAATCACTGTTCTTCCTCTGTTAACCATGGTTAACTGCAAGGAAACATGTGCAGTCATCATTGGTTTGCACAAAAAGGGCTTCAGTCAAGGATATTGCTGCTAGTAAGATTGGACCTAAATCAACCATTTATCGGATCATCAAGAATTTCAAGGTTTAATAGTTGTGAAGAAGGCTTCAGGTCGCACAAGAATGTCCAGCAAAAGTCAGGACTGCCTCCTAAAGTTGATTCATCAGTGCAGTGCTTTCTCAGGAATGGCAGCAGACCGGTGTGAGTGCATCTGCAAGCACAGTGAGGCAGAGACTTTTGGAGTATGGCTTGGAGTATGGCTTGATATCAACAAGGCCAGCAAAGAAGCCACTTCTCTCCAGGAAAAATATCAGGGACAGATTTATATTCTGCAAAAGGTAAAGGGACTGAACTGCTGAGAACTGGGATAAAGCCATTTTCGCTGAATCCTCTTTCAGATTGTTTGGCGCATCTGGAAAAATGCTTGTCTGGGGAAGGAAAAGTGAGCGCTACCATCAGTCCTGTGTCATGCCAACAGTAATGCATCCTGAGACCATTCCTGTGTGGAGTTGCTTCTCTGCCAAGGGAGTGGGCTCACTCAAAATTTTGCCTAAGAACACAGCCATGAATAAAGAATGGTACCAAAACTTCCTCCAAGAGCAACTTCTCCCAACCATCCAAGAGCAGTTTGGTGACGAACAATGCCTGTTCCAGCATGATGAAGCACCTTGCCATAAGGCAAAAGTGATAACTAAGTGGATCGGGGATCAAGACATCGAAATTTTGGATCCATGGCCAGGAATCTCCCCAGACCTTAATTCCATTGAGAATTTGTGGTCATCAAGAGGCGGGTGGATAAGCAAAACCCACAAATTCTGACAAAGTTCAAGCATTGATTAGGCAAGAATGGGCGGTCATCAGTCAGTATGTGGCCCAGAAGTTGATTAACAGCATGCCAGGGCGAATTGCAATGATCTTCAAAAAGAAGGGTCAACACTGCAAATATTGACTCTTTGCATAAACTTAATATAATTGTCAATAAAAACCTTTGACACTTATGAAATGTTTGTAATTTTACTTCAGTATACCATAGCAACATCTGATAAAAAGGTCTAAAAACACTGAAGCAGCAAACTTTGGGAAAACCAATACTTGTGTCATTCTCAAAACATTTGGCCATGACTGTAGGTTCAAATGCAGCCCCCTACCTTGTTTTAATCATTGTACACTCTCTAGAAGTGTCTATATTTCATGAATGTGATGACAAGCAGCAGCCTACTGTGCTCCAAGCAGGCATATTCTGCATATATGCCCGACCCTGTGCATTATTAGGCTAACATCCCTGGGTTTGCATTGTACAGCATGACACAAGTCTGAATTTGTCATAAAAACCCCCAATATAAATCAACGTGGCTATGGTAGTAAAATATTGCAAACACAATCACAAAAACATGAAATTGACCAGGGTATTAGATTGTAAAACACACTCACATGTGAAGGGGTTAATTTGGGAGTACCAAGAGTATTCTATATTGACTATTCTATATTGAGACCATAACTTGGTGAGGAATATATATAAAATGCTTCACAGGACAAGTTGACAATAATAATGTAAAGTGTAACTGCAAAGTGACAGAGGAAACAACCCTATAATATGTGCATATTAATGTATATAGTCTAATTTTTAAGAAACATGTGTTACCATTTATCATCAACAGTACAAACTGCTGTTTTTGATATCTGCTATATTGCCATTGTGGGCAACCAAACTCCTTATAAACAGAATTAATTTGTCAACTACAGATGCTCTAACCGCAAATTCATGGGGAGTAATGTTTATGACACACTGAAAGCCCTCACTAAAAGGCTTGCCTTGAACATGCTCCCCTGCAGCTTTCACTAAATGCCATGTCTTGTCTTTTCAGCTTGCTATTCTATTTTTTGTATTTCTTTCCCATTGAAGCACAAAAGCCAATTTTAAAATATAAATTCCTTTTGCTCATTAGTGTTATTTTCTTAATTTCCCTTATTTTTTATTTAATTTCTAATTGTCAGCATGGAATAGCCAGGTATGAGCAGGTATTGGTTAATAAGAGAATAGCATGATATGTACAGCCAGAAGCATGGTCCTCATTGAAGTGTAAGGCTGGGTAGACACCACAGGTTTTTCAGCCGATTATCGGGCCAATCACAAGATAAACCAGCCTGATCTCACATAAGTGTGTACACTGCAACGATTATCATTCCAAAGCACATTTGTATCATTTGATTTGATTTATAAAATGGACTAAAAATCTCGTTCAGCAATGAAGCATTCCAATTCTGCTGTATGTATGCACTCACGACCGGCAGTGTCCATAGATCTCTGGAGTGTGCAGTCACGTTCTTTTCAGCCGATGGTTACGACAAATAAAGAGCACAGATCTGAAGGTAAATATTGTAAAACGTATTTAGTGTGTACACATGAATGGGTAAGAAATTTTCTGTTGTGTGTAACCAGCATAAGAAGTCTCCAAGCTTTCTGGATGATTACACTTACTTGCCAACTCTCCCGGAATGTCCTGGAATGTCCGGGAGACTCCCACATTTTGGGTGAGTCTCACGGACTCCCGGAAGAGTATGGCAATCTCCCGCCACTTCACGGGCAGAATTAGGGGCAAAATGCCGCAATTCTCCGAAAATGGCTGCATTTGGCCCCGCTCCCGCTGTTAAATGACGCATTTGCGTCATTACGTCACGGAGGGGGGGTCCAAAATGATGCAATTTTGGAGCGCCGCTCCCCGCACACCAACCTCCCTCAGGGTGGCTGCCGGACACTTGGCAAGTATGTGATTACATGACATCTGTGTCACGGGCCACACTAACTCCTATTTAAAATAATTGCTAAGGTGTTTCTGCAGTAGTACAACGAGAGGGAAGAGCATTTTAAAAATGATTTATAAAGGAGGGTATGTGTTAGAAATAGAGATGCTCACTGATCCCCGTGTTTTGGTTTTGGTTTTCGATCTGGATTACCGTCGTGTTTTGGTTTTGGTTTTGATTTTGGATCTGGATTACCGTCGTGTTTTGGTTTTGGTTTTGGATCTGGATTACCGTCGTGTTTTGGTTTTGGTTTTGCCAAACCACCCTTGCGTGTTTTGGTTTTTGTTTTGTTTGGTTTTGTTTTGCAATTTTGTTTAAAAATCAATGTTTTTGGGCATAAAATAACCTAATTTAGTGCTCCACCTGTTTCTTGGATAAGTAAGGTAATTCTAAAGCTAATAAATTAGGAAGAAAACAGTTTAATCCCTGGTAGGCTGTCCTTAATTCTCCACACATACCTTGTTGTCTTCCTCTTCATCATTGCCTATTGGCAATGCAACCATCGTCCACTTGTAGTTGAATAGAAAAAAAGCAGCCTGCATAGACTGTGGAATTAGAAAGTAAGAATGAATGGACCACGGTAGTTTGGTATCTGTCTGCATCAGACCCCCTCTCCACTAGGAGTAAAATAGTAAACTATTCAGCCGTTATAGAGTCTAGAATATAAATAGAAATTGAGAAAGGTAATTTGGTATCTGTCTGCATCATAATCATCAACATCATAATTAGTGCCCTCGTCGCCTACACAAATCTCCCCCTCATCCTCTTCTAATTCAAAAGTGGCATCCTCAATTGATGTATCACCGGCTACACTCGGTCTGTTAAGGCACACATCAGCAGAACTGCTGAAAGGGCCCTTCTTTATGGGTACACTGTCACTAACAGAATGCTCACGATTAGACATACCACTGGTGGATGGACTCTCCCCACAGGGATTGGTGTCATTTCTGATTCAGAGCATCCATTATCCTCTAATGCCTTACTGTTTTCTTGCAGCTCGGCTTTCACGCATAACAGTACTTGTGCACCACTTTTAGACTCCAAATTACTTGGTTTTGCTTTGTCATGAGTGTCCGTACAAGAAAAAGGCTCAGTAACATTTTTTGATCTGCCACTAATAGAGAAAGGCGAAGGCCTCATTCTTTCTTTGCCACTGGGTGTGCAGAATAGCATGTAGGCAATTTTTTTTTAGCAGCAGTTAACTTTTCCTCAGTTACACTTCTTTTGCGCTTCAACAAGGTAATTTTTTTTGGGTGTGTGTTTTTTTGACTGATTTCAAAAGACTGTGTAGTTTGACATCGCCTTTCCCAGTTGACGTATTGGGAACACTACCATCAGGACTGGTGACAGAACCTGGTTACTGATTCTGCTCATATGTGGACTGCTTTGAATCCATTCTCAGCCCAAAGCACTTGTAGTGCTACAAATTGTTTTAGATACTGCTGACAAATATGACTTTTGATAGCCACAAAAATTAATGCAAAAGAATGGGGGACACCCCGAAAGCACTTGGGAGTGCAAAATATTATATTTTAAGTCTGCTGACAAATAGGACTTTTGACAGACAGAAATATTAATGCAAAAGAATGAGGGACACCCAAAAAGCACTTGTGAGTGCTAGATATTATATTTTAAATCTGCTGACAGATAGTACTTTTGACAGCCAGAAATATTAATGCAAAAGAATGGGGGACACCCAGAAAGCACTTGTAGTGCCAAATATTGAAAAAAAAAAAACGACTCCTCTATCCTCCTCTCTTCTCTATCAATTGTTATCAGAATTGGAATCAGAATTGTATTGTCTGTCCCTGCTCTAATCAGCCTGTGACTACACCCTGCTCTCTCCCTCTGTCAAATGGCGATGGATTGCTGTGGAGGCAGGTATTTATAATTTTCAAGTATCGCGAGAACTGAGCCCCGAGATCCGACGACGTCACGATGACGTTCGGCCTCGATTTGGATTCCGAGCGGGCGGGAGAGTACCGAGCCTGCTCGGCTCGGTACTTGGATAGGCAAAGTTCGGGTGGGTTCGGTTCTCGGGAAACTGAGCCCGCCCATCTCTAGTTAGAAATTACATTTTTACTCAACCTGTTCTGGTAATGTTACATTTTTCTACACTTCCTGGCAAGTACTTTGTTGTATTTTTACATTAGAGAAAGATAGACTTTCTAATATAGACACTTTGGTCACTGAAACAAAGAAAGACATGATCATGGTCAAAATAACAACTGAAATCAAAGTAAAGATGCCAGTAAGTGTGAATGTTACACTGCTGTTGTATGGCTTATGGTCAAATTGTCCTATAAATAAGATTTATTATTCTGCACAAATACATATCACATGAAATATTACATCATCCCTCCCATAGTGTGAGCTGAGTATGTAATAAAATGGCTATTTTAAAATACTGTGTTTGCAGTGTTTTAAATAATATGCAAACAGTGGCTTTAAATACCTTCTATCAGCATAAAAATGCCTACAAATGCCTCTAGATTTAAAAGCGGGTTTTAACTCCAGTTAAACCAGTTACTCGGGGTCAATTTCAAAATGGATAAGTGCTGATTTGCCGTATGGTTGTTAGCTGACTATAATGCATATGTGTGCAAAGTAAAAAAAAAACAACAAATAACCCCAATTATTGCCTACTATTAAATTTCAACCACCCTGTTAATTAATGTAACATTTTTCTTTTTTTATCCTAAAATTCTTTCACTTTTATTTATGCTGTTATTAAATCTGTTTATTCACCAATATGACTGCTCTTCTCTTGTAAAAAGTGCTCACACACAAGGGGCCTGATTCTTTAACAAACACAAAATGAATGTAATACTATGTCCGTATTCAACCCTGCTCTAACAGACAATACACTGCAGGATATGTCTAATACACACAGAAACCAAAAGTCACAGAAAAAAATATATTCAGTTAAAGTCCCCTGTTATTAATATAATAACAAAACATATATTTTTTTTTAAAAAAAAATGTTTTTAAAAAAAAATTTTCTTTCAATAAAATACATTTATTAGGATGTTATGAATGTCTACTGTACATAAAATACATTTTTACAGTTGCTCCCGTTTGCAAGCATGTGTTCTCGCATGCATACATGACCGTTATCACCAGTAATCGGCACTTATACCTGACCTGTAGCTGATGTAAATGATACAACAGAAAAACACGTACCTTTGGGATGCCCAAAACTTGAATCGGACACTGCTGTGTGCGCTCGAGATTGTCACATCTTACTATACACTGACTATATGCATATGCCCAGCTCCTCCGCGCTCGTCCCCTGAAATAGTGGGCTGTAGTGAGGGTCCTTTGCCCTCAAAGATGAATTGGACATTGCTGTGTTCTCTGGCGTATGCTCCGGTTCTGGGCATGCGCAACGCGATTTTATGCAAAATACGCAACGTATCAGCATTTATGTTATTTAAGGAATCAGGCCCCAGATATCTTGTTAAAATTAGCCTCCAAGTTTTTATTGGAATTGTGTGTAAAAAGACCTACAGACTCATTCTAAATGGGGGTGTGTGAATATGGTTCCTCTTTATCCTCTCCAGCTCATTAGAATATGCTGTACTGGAAAGTAAATTTTTTGTTCTTGTGCACATAATTGTGGACGTCCCACGTTTTGTATGAAACAATCCAATCCACCTATATCTGTCGGACTTGCCTACTCTCCCAGCTTGTCCGGGAGGTGCACGAATTTCGGGAAGTCCTCCTGGACTCCCGGAAGAGCAGACACCCTCCTGCATCCTGATAAATGCCAAATAGCAGGATTTCAAGGCGGGGGCAGGACCACGTCGTTTCGATCATGTTACCACCTGACTTCCCACCCGGAAAGTATGATATCAAAAACCACAACTTTTTGTTTTAATTCTCATTTTGAGTTTAGAAAACATCACAAGAGGTTTAGCAGGTTGTGCAATATGATGTGTGAATGGCAGACACACACATCATATTGCTTGTCTGAAAAATGAACTAACAGTCTTTTACCATTCAATATGCCTAAATATAGATGCATTATTTTATACTAATGCAATTTCTGTGTTTATATCTATATTTTAGTCTCATAGCACTAGGCAATCACAAGAGTTTCAAAGTGCACTTGCTAGGTGAAAATTAAAATGAAATGTGAGAAGGTAGTTTTGAAGTCAGCATCAGTAAAATGAGAACAGCTTTGTGATAAAGGTGAAGAAAAAAAGTTTCTTGTTTGTACAGATAAAATTAGTTGTTGTTTATTTTAAACCTTTCAATACAAATCACTTATTGCTTTGATCGCAATGGAAAATAAACCTAACATAGTGCAGTCCCTAAAGACTTTCAAGAGGTAGCTGACAATAAAAGCAGAAAACCTATTTAAAGTGGGACCAAAATCAGCACATTATAAATTGATGTAAGAAGCATGTATTTAAAGTGTAGAAGGTAATAAATGAGTAATAGACACATACATGATACAGTATTAGTCTGTGCTGATGGCAATTATAGTTACCTTTTCCAAAATTGATAGTGCTAATGTCGAAAGAAAATTCATGAAAATGTACTATATTGCTTAATGTAAGCTATAAACATATTCAAAGGGCAAGAACGTCTGTTGTCATATAGATTTCTGCTAACAGATAAAGCAACAGCTATCCCAGAAGAGTTCACTTATCTTGGGCTATCTCAACCTAATTAACACCTAGGAGTACAGCTTAGAGAATGTTTGCAAAGATAACCATCAGGGATCAATATGGGATTATACATTCTCTATTTGTAAGATATGGCTTTCTAAAAAGTATGGCAGCATCAATTTGGCAAATAATAGGTTATTTGCTGAGTAAATAGAGCTTGTCTGACAAACATTGATAAGTAAAACTATGCAACTCACCTTCTTTAGTAAAAAAAAATAAGGCTAATCTTCACTTACTAAATTGAGAACTGTGATAATATTGCCTTTCCTTGAATGTCATAACCTCTCTGCTAACTCTGAAAATCATTTAGAAGTGAGTCATTGCATGTTGCAATAGAAAGCTCCTGGCTCTAAATGATGCAGTTAGATTCATCCATTCAAAGTCCGTCATGTACATTGGGGTCATAGTCCAAATTCATTCAGACTAATGTGTACCACACACAGTCTGATCCTTTTGTTCATGATCGCTTTTCCAGTTTTGCTTTTGGTTGGCCTAATAGTTTTGGAACTTGGGACAAGCACTTAAATTACATTCAGGCTTGTAGTGCAGTTGGCAGCATACTCAGACTTGTGTACAGGGCCGTCTTTCCCATTGGGCACAATGGGCAGGTGCCCGGGGGCCCGTCAGAGGCAGCACAAAAAAAAAAAAACTGAAAAAAAAGAAGAAAATACTTACCTTGCGGTCAGCTGGTGATCCGGCTCCCTCCCTGGCCTCGTCATCACGCCCGCCCGACATCCATTGCAGAGCGCAACGGAGGAGGAGACCAGGGAGGGAGCCGGATCGCCAGCTGACCGCAAGGTAAGTATTTTCTTCTTTTTTTTTCCAGGTTTTTTTTTTATGTGCTGCCTCCGACGGGCCCCCTGGGCTGCAGGGCCCATATATATAGTCACTTTTTTTTTAAAATATATATATGTATATATAGGGGCCTCGGTGCACTGCTTTGCCGGTGGGCCCAAAATGTTGTTAAGAGGGCCCTGCTTGGGTATGCACTAATATAATCCAGTCAATTTGATCAGATAATTCCCTTGCATGCCAACGATTTTAGGGCCACACATGCCAATATCGGTGCATATACGGACACCTGAGGTTTCTGTGGAAGGCAACTTATAACAAACTATTCCTTTATATACACACAACTTTTTAAAATTAAATCTGTAAATCATGCTTATTCTGACCTTTTATACTCTGTTACTCCATTATTTTCCACCTGATTTCCCATGACATTAGACCTGTCCACATCATTGTGCATCATCATCATCATCATCATCACAAACTGGGTAAAACGGACAAAGAGGTAAGAAGGCCCTGCTTGCAAGCTTACAAACTATGGGACAATGGGAGTTTGATACATGAGATTAAGTCTACATTTTGCATTTCGGCCCAGCCAGACTGCAAAGGTAAAAGTGATTTATAAGCTAAATGATCCTGTCACACAACAATGTTGGTCAGGGGGTAGTTGTCTTGTGTGAAATTGTGTAACTGGTGGTAATAGGGTAATATGGTGAGGTTAAGAGGGTAGTAAAAGTATCCATAAAAGTATTAAAAGTATTAGTATAAATAAAAGTGCATACAAGTATTAACTTTAATTGACTTTTACAGCTTTTTATAGATACATATGGTTACTATGCAAGATTCATAAACAAGTGAAAGAGAGAAAATCCTGTTAAATCAAATATAGTAATAATCATGCAAATTATTAACATGAACATTGACTGCAATCATTATATTTATGCTATCAGTTGTAGTGTATTGTGATGAAAAGTGTAAGCCATGTGAACCACCATTTTTTAGTTCAGTTGTCAGCTGATAAGAAGCTTTTCTGGAATGAAAAACATAGTTTTAAAAAAAATGTACTATTCTATTCTTTTGTTGTTCCCCTTACACCATTAGACTTTAAAATTACACTTTTACTGCATATTTGATCTTAATTTACCATCATTCCCTAAGTAGAATTGCTTAAGTAGATATAAGTAAAAGTCATTGTAGTGACTTTATTTCATGAAGATTATCAGCACACCTGGTGCTATGCTTAAACACAATGGGCCTGATTCATTAAGGAAAGTAAAGCAAACAAATAAGTAATTTTGAACCTTAGCAAAACCATGTTACAATGCAAGGGGTGGTGGTTAGTTTATTATTTTGCACATAAGGAAAATAATGGCCGTTATTTCATGTAGCACACACATACTTGATAGCTTTATCTTTACACTGACGTTTAAAATTAATCAAGGACATGCCCTAAACTATAAATCTGTCCCCACATTTTAAATTTACCCCCCGCTCCAATGCCACATGGTTTTTCCCAGGTGCAAAGTCACGTTTTTTTTTCTTTGCCTTCCTTAATGAATCAGGCCCAAGGTGTCTAGGCCGTGAGCTTCATGTATTTTCTTTTAGACCTCTATTAATATATGTACATGGAGGGTGGTGGTGACTACATATGGGTTCTGAAATTAACAAATTAATTTTAATAGAAACTTTGACAGTATATTCTTTTTTGGCTACCCTGTCAATGGGCTGGCTTTACAGATTTGTTTACGGGTTGTGTCAATAGCCTGCCATTATTAATCACTCATCACACTGACTGGTGCTACTTGGCTATGAAACAGTTCCCGACTGTGCCAACTATTCACTGCCATGGAGCCTCCAGTTTTAGGAGAACAGTTGCTGCCACCAACAGGCTTCTTCACCATCAGGTTTCTGCCACCATCAAGCTCCTGGAACTGCTTGCTTCTGGGTGGTGTGTGTAACTGCTTTATTTCTCCCATTTTCGAGTGGGGAAGGAGGATCCAACCACAGAAACCCTCATAGAATCTGCCCTTATTCAAAATGTATTTTCTCAAATGAGATGTGATTGATGACCAAATTATTAAAATATGGCCAACATTAAATAAAATAGAAACATTGTTCACAGATGAAGAAAAGTTTACTGAAGTGAATGTAGCAGTACGCAGAATTTTTTCCCCAATGAGCCCAACTATCCCCTTTCAGAAATAAACTAATCAGAGATCTGTCACAAGATAACACTGACTCTCAACTTAATCCTAAGCGAATAGTGCAGTATGTGCCTCAATAAACCTCCGTATGAATGCCTGGCATACTCTATTATTCAACACAAGCTGGTTTACATCATGCTGCCTGCTAAATTCCTACTATGCAAACCTAATATTACAGTATTTATATTCTTTTGAAGCTTTTTGATCTCCAATCTTTTTATGTCAAGACACACAGGAAAAATACTGATTTCATGTCATTCCAGTTGACAGACAGTTGACATATAATCACTACCTACATCAGCTCTGTATTTTCCTCCAAATTTCCAGAGGAATGGATAAATAGATAAGCATTATTGTGACAAACAATAAGTCACTGACAATCTAATGATATTCTATTATTAAAAATATGGAAAAAAATTACTTTAGTATAATGCATTTAATGCATTATTGAATAGATAGCATACACATGTTACTATATATGTTTTAATATTTTGCAACTAGGAATATAATCAAATATGGTAAATTATTCCATTCAGCAAACTATGTAGTATTCATTCAATTCATTCAATTCTATTTTATGTATGTTCTTTTTGCCTTCTGCGAGACTGAGGGATTGATACAATCTGGGATGAATAGACAGAATAGGAAGGTACTGCAACCTATGCTATACTTTCATATTTAGCATTTTTAAAAAGCATTAGATTTCCGTAATTATCATACTTAATAATAATGATAATTATCTGATATTACATTGAGATATCTGTGTTGAGTAGTTAGACAACTGTTAATAGCTGACTATGGACATGAAAATAAAGATAATTGACTGCTACAAAGCTGGGAAAGGCTATAAAAAAGATCTAAACTCTTGTAGTTTGGAATTAACACTTGTAGAAACATCATTAAGATATTGAAGTGAAAGGGAACTGTTAAAACCAATGCAAGATCTGGAACACAGACAAATATCTGTAAACTGGTCAGATATGCAAAGCAGAACGTATGACTATATGTCTGCACTACAGTATAGGTTTGCTAACACAAAATTGATTTGCATAGAGGAGTTGTCAGAATGAAACCTATCCTTATATAATCTCTTAACAAAAGTCAGTGTCTGAGATAAGTAAAATAATACCTAGATAAGCCAGAAACCTTTTGCAACAAAATGCTGTGGACCGATAACAAAAAAAAACATTACAATTTTTGGCTGCAACCACAAAATATACATTTAAAGAAAAACAGGTGAAACATTTGATGAAAGGAAACCCTGCCATGGGGTCAATATGCTTTGGGGCTATGTTGTAGGTAGTAACAATGGAAATATTGTCCATGTGGAAGGAGGATGGAACTAAATATTATTATTATTATTATTAATTTTTATTTATAGGGGGCCACTAGGTATCCGTAGCGCCGTACAGGGACAGACAGAAACACGATACAGGGTGAGACAGCACGGTACAGTTAACAAAAAGCACAGTAACTCAGAAGCTCGATGTACAGCTAGATGAGAGGTGAGAGCCCCCAGCGGGGTAGAGAAAGGGGTAGAAGGGCAGGAGGACCTCACGGAAGAGACAAGGAGCTGGAGAGCAGAGTTAAGGTGGTGGAGAACAGAAGGAGAGGAGGCCCTGCTCGAAGGAGCGTACAATCTAAATATCAACAAATCCTAGCAGCTAAGTTCCCAGATCCAGTGAAGCTGAAAAGAGGTTGGATATTTCGGAAAAACAAAAGTCTTAAAGCATACTTCAAAATCAACCACAAAGTACTTATGGGTATCAAAGATTAAGGTTTTGGAATGGCCTTCACAGTTAACAGACTTCAATATTATTGAAAATCTGTGCGGAGATGTCAAGCATTCAGTGCATGCAGGAAGACCTATGGATAGTTTTAAGCTAGAAGAGTTCTGCAAGGACGAGTGAGAAATAATTATCTAAAGTGACAATAGAAAGCCTCTTAGCTGGCTACAAGAAATATTTGGAAGCTGTGATTTCAGCCAAAGCAGGTGTCACGAAGTACTGATGGGCGCTCAAACTGTTGCATATGCCACCTTCAGTATTTTATTTTTCTAATCTGATTAATTCAGTCAATAATTATTATTAATTGTGCATTAAAATGTGCAAAAATAGGTGTTATGTACATTGCAGAAGTTGCATTTACTTATTTTTGCTTACAGATTCAGTGAAGCCTGCAATTTGACCAATGGTGCTGAAAGTTTTGCATACAACTGTATGGCAAGGAAACTAGGAAGTTTTTTCATTTTTTTACCCTTCCCATTAAGTAGAAGTGATTCAGAAACAAGTAACTTTATATAGACATGTAGAGTCTGATTCAGGGAAATTAAGGCAAAAAAATGACAAGGAAACACAGCTCCTGGACAAACCATGTTACGATGCAAGGGGTGGAAATTAGTTTATTACTTTGCAATGAGTCATAAAGCACCTTGCAAAAGGGAGTGAAGTGAAATAAATGATACTTGCGAACAATGTTCGTTCCACCAGTCTCAGTGCAGATGGTCATGGCCAATGACTTTTGCACATTGCTCACGTTTGTTCCAGAGCAAAAAAAAATCAGTAATGTCCACCTTGTTATCAACCCAGAAAGATCATGTTTAAACTTTGTATTCACTATCAGCGTTCCAGTAGTATGCCCAAGCTGACTTTTTTCAGTGTTAAAAAATAATTTCTTCCGAAGGATGAGTTAATTTACCAAAGTCTATTAAAATAAGAGCCGCTCATCCTCTTAAGAGGGGAAAGGAAGGTATTCTTCTATTCCCTGAGCAGCAAGTGTAGTGCAGCATGCAGCTGAGTACAAAGAGTTGGCTGTCCATTAAGGAAAGGGATTCTAGGGGTGTCCATCCATAATTGTGAGCCCCATCTAAATTTCTATGGGATCCTCAAATTTCAAGTAATGCCCCTGTATTTCTACATACATTTTTCCCCAAAAATTGGTGATTTGAAGACCTCTTGTATCTTACTTGTACCTTATTTGTGTTTAGAGTGGTGGATTAAATGAACATACACATGAATAGTGGGGTCCTTGCTGTCTACATTTCAGTACAGGGCAAAGACTTGTTCCAGTAAATATTGGTCAGGTTGCTATACATCAATATGAAGAAATAATTCATCATTGCAGTAAATACAAGCATGTGTGTATAATGGACATTAAAAAATGCAATACATAATCATGAGTTTTATTTTTGTTGGACTAACTGGCAGCTGCACTAAAGCCAGGTGATTTTGACACAGTTGGCTTACCAAGCCTAAAGTACATTTACAAATTAAATCAAAGTAAAAATAGACAAGGGGATAACTGACAGGAGCATACATATGGGTATGAATTCCTCCAGGACAAAGATGTCAAATTATGATTTTCTGGCTGGCAGTAAATGAGGTTTATTTTTTTCATTCAAAATTTAACATGACTTTATGCTTTCTGAAGCATAACAAACTCCATATTAAAACCAGCAGCAGCTACAGAGTACATTTTCATATCTAAGTGTGAACTTTTAACATGTCAAACTCAAAAATAATCTCAGATGTGGGTTCATTTGAAAAATTAGATTAGAAAAGTATATTTTTTGAATATTACCCGCTTTTTCATTTAGATCTTTTCTTCACTCTTGCCTTTGCTATGTTGTAATCATCACCCATATTCTACACATTCCAACAACAACCCTTTTTAATCCTTGTAACTGTGTAATATGGTCTAAAAAAAATAAAAAAAAAATCCTATACCTATGAGCTAATACCTAAAAGCTGATTCTCCTATTACCTGCTATACATCACTACACAATTTCTGGCTTACATGACCTAATAAGTAGGCAGATTCCACTCTACGTTTATTCCAACAGTTACTGCCCTGCCATATACAGAACAGAAAGTGGCAGTCTGGCTGAATTTAGTTCTAAAAAGGAAAAACAATTTGGATCTGCTTATATTTTGGGATTTTAGGATGTTGACTACACTTGGGGTACTTTTGATTTTGGTGTGTTTTTCTTAGCTTGGCTGTGGGCTATTTACAGAAAATAATGAGTGATGTGGATCAGTTTGGTTAGCTCTTGCAGCAACACTTTTACTGGACACCTGCAGCAAGACAGGAATAGAACCCTGCCTTGAGTGAGCTAGAGTTACATTAATATTTTTAGAACTGTAAAAACATATAATTAAGGCAGATAACTATCACAAACTGCTATCTTACTATGGCTTCATCAGTTCATGCATGTAATGTACAACACTATCTGGTTTCGTTTATTGGATGAGGAGTCTGTAAAAAGGCCTGGTTAATGCAAATTTTGACAAAATATAATCTTCATCATCAGATTTACCAATTTGAAGTGTTTACAGTATCTCATGGAAGAATTAGTACAGTGTGCGAAGTAAACGTCATACAATTATAGTTAAATTGATGCAGCAGCACACTGCCAAATCCAATCTATAAGGCCATTACAGCAAAAGTACATCCTGGTTTGGATATGACAGATTCACTTGGATAAAAGTGAAAATTTAGTCTGGCAAAAAGGATATACTTTTGCTCTATACTGTGAATTAGCATATGTTTAATGTGCATGATATAGGAAACGAAGTACTTTGTACATAAGACCTAAATATTCCCTCATTTTCCCCAATATAGCCTTGCATGCACTTATATAAACTTAATGTCTCAAATACCCATATAGATCCTCTTATGTTCCTATAATGCTTCATATGCATGAATAGCACCAAATACCACCATCTTTCCTCTTCTTCCTCCCAATGACCTCATGTGACAGCACATACTCCAGGGCATTTTCCTCTATGTCTTTGCAGCCTGCCACTACTCTGCATAGAGAAACAAATGAACTTTCTTCCAGCAAAAAGATACCTTTTAACATAAAAAAAAACCCTCAAACGATAACATAGTTTTATACTTATCTTCTCTCCCAGAGTGCACCACTTCATTTTTGAAGTAAGTGGAGTTGGGGGCTTGATGATGCGATTTGTGCCATCATTGCCCCGTCTCTTGCTGTTTAACCATTTATTTATATAGCCCCACTAATTCCGCAGCGCTGTACAGAGAGTTCACTCACATCAGTCCCTGCCCCATTGGAGCTTACAGTCTAAATTTCCTAACACACACAGACAGACAGACTAGGGTCAATTTGTTACCATCCAATTAACCTACCAGTATGCTTATGGAGTGTGGGAGGAAACCTTCAAAACATTCAAACTCCACACAGCTATGGTCGGGAATTGAACTTAAGACCGCAGTAATGAGAGGCAGAAGTGCTAACCACTTAGCCACCGTGCTGCCCTGCATGACACCATTCATTATGGGGCATGGGGCCACGGTGACGCTATCACCATACCCAACACAGGGGCGGATCTAGACTTTATGTTTACGGGGGGCGATTTTGCATAATCACGCCCCTCCTTTGCTCTGATTGGCTGGCCTGCGTTAACCCCGCCTTCCGCCCGCGATTGGCCCCACCCCCTCCCGCTGTGGTCGCCGGCTGGGACCACTCTGATTGGCTGGCCCACATTTAGCCCCCCCCCCGCTCGCGCTTAGCCCTGCCCCTCCCATTTTAATCGGCGGCTGGGACCTAGCTTTTTGCTGCATGGGGGGGCGAATGCCCCGATCGCCCCCCCCTGGATCTGCCACTGACCCAACACCACTTGCCACCTGTTCACCTGAGGGGAGGCTATAAATGTTGGCAAGTACGTATATTTTCACGTAATGTTTATAATTTATATAACATGTCAGTGAAGCACAGTCAAAAGTCAATTAATAAAATATTTTAAATTAATTTACTGAGAAATGAATACGCCTAATTGTACTTGGAAAATTATTTAATCAGATTTGTGTGTGCACTATATATCATCCCCCCTATGCAAAGGTTGGACGGTCCTGATCTAAATACATATTTATTTGTACATATGGAGAATATCATTTTAACATAGATCCTTTCTGAATTTTGTTATAATGATGATATTTCACACATTTATTTCTCCCTGCTAGACACCACATGTGGGAAAAGAACACATGGTTCTGTATACCAAATGAAGCAATTTTCTGTTGCTAACCACTGATCACACTTAATTTTCGCAGAGAATAACAGTTCATTCTGTAATATCTGTTACACGGACTTTTGAAAAGTTTGTTGGAATTTTATGCAGTGATAAATTTTCAAATTAAAAGTATTGCATGTATTACGGTTTGCTGACACCAGTGGAAAATGGTGTCATTTCATAACGATATTCATCCTGAATGTAAAAATAATATTAGTGCCCTGTAAACTCTATTGATTAAAGATTAAATAGATACATTTAAAGGGTAGATGGATAGTATTTTATTATCTATAGGGTGAACTTTTTTCATGTATAGGTTTTGACAGTTTATTCAGCAGCGAATGTCAACACCAGGCAGGGGCGAACGGAGGATTGTCGGGGGGGGGGGGGTTTCCCCCCCTAACCCAAACCCCCCCCCCCGCGAGAGCAGCAGCTCCGTTTCTTCAGCGCTGTCCTATACAGCAGCCGCGGCGCTGTCTAAGAAGCGTCCGCGGCGGTGCTGTATACACTACAGCACCGCTGCGGACGCTTCTTTGACAGCGCCGTGGCTGCTGTATAGGACAGTGCAGCTATAGCGGCCACTTAGTTAGCGCAGGGGGGGTTACTGGAGACTCAGAAACCCCCCCTGTGTGCGCCACTGCCAGGATGTGTCTGTGGTGGGTTTTTTTTGTTAAAAATGTTGTAATAAGCTTTGTCCCCAGCTAGTGTTGTAAAGGAATCTCTGTATTCAATTATCAGTGTAATATACTGGCAAAATCTCACAACCAACAGTCATATGTGATTTTTTTTATATATGAATGTTGCCGATCTACACCTCACAACAATCAGTCATATGTTATTTTTATATATATATGAATGTATGAATGTTGCCTATCTATACTTCACAACAATTATTATTATAATTATTATTAGCATTTATTTGTTAGGCGCCACAAGGTATCCGCAGCGCCGCACATAGTACAAACAGTAGACTATACAGGGTATAACAGTACAGAACAATAAACAAAAGTACCAATACTTCAGAAACTCCAGGCAGGCAGATGCAATAGACACGGAGCAGAAGAACAGGTAAGGAGACAGGAGGGAAGAGGGCCCTGCTCAAGCGAGCTTACATCCTAAGGGAGGGTTAAACAGACCAGGCACAAGAGGAGCCAGTTGAGGGAATGGGAGAGAGGGGAGAATGAGTGGAGGAGATGGGGGTTAAGTGGATGGTCGGTAGGCTTTGAGAAAGAGGTGAGTTTTGAGTGCACGTTTGAAGGAGCACAAAGTAGGAGAGAGGCGGATGGAGCGAGGGAGGTCATTCCAGTGAAGGGGGGCTGCACGGGAAAAGTCCTGGATTCTGGAATGGGAAGAGGTTATCAGAGTGGAGGAGAGGCGGCGGTCATTGGCCAAGCGCAGGGAAAGGGTGGGAGTGTGAATGGAGAGGAGATTAGAGATATAAGGGGCAGTAGACTGGGAGAGAGCCTTGTAAGTGGTGGTGAGGAGTTTGAAAAGAATTCTGTAGGGGAAGGGGAGCCATCAGTAGGGGGACAGTAGGGGAAAAGAATTCTGTAGGGGAACAAGTCATATGTGAATTTTATATAAATGAATGTTGCCGATCTATACTTCACAACAATCAGTCATATGTGATTTTTATATATATGAATGTTGCCGATCTACACCTCACAGCAATCAGTCATATGTGATTTTTATATATATGAATGAATGTTGCCGATCTATACTTCACAACAATCAGTTATATGTGATTTTTATATATATGAATGAATGTTGCCGATCTACACCTCACAACAATCGGTTATATGTGATTTTGTGAGTTACAACTGCTGAGACCACTCGCTAAGTTCTGCCTTCATCAATGAACATTGCCTTTGCTTTCTCATAGTAACTTTCAGAATCAGAGCATTTGGGCTGCTTCACATTTCAGATGAGAATCTTAGTCTGGGGTGAGAACTGTTGAGAACGTTTCATTTATATAAAGCATTTTTGCATTTTTTCCAATTCAGAAATGATCCCAATGACCTGATATTAGGAGGAGAATTAAGACAAACATTTCCTTTAAGCTACTATGGAAAGAGATTTTCATATTGTCTTTTGGGGATAGAGAGGGCTTTTCTGGATAAATATATTATTATTAATTTATATATTGCAACACACAGGAAAACATAGGTAAAGATAGAAAACAAAAATATTTTTCTTGATTTTGCCAAAGGTTTCTTCCACACAATAAATTCCAATAGTTTACCTAATTTTTCCTGAATGGAGGGATATACATTATGTGTAATTTTACAACGTATCTGATGCAGTTGAAGTAGGACAAAGATAGTTTATTTATTTGTCATTATTACATTTTTCTTTTTATTTATTACTGTGTTTTACTTTTTTAATAACAGTGGCCTTTCCAGTGTGTGGTGATAGTGGACACAAAACCGAACCCCCGTGCACTCTGTAAAACCAGCTTTGGCCTGGCTGTGTGTATGGTCACACCTAGATTTCTGTTGATGCACCGCTATTTGAAGAATGTTGTAAAGCAGCACGGATGTAATATTTAATTTTACTGAGCAAGATTATTGAAATTAAGTACAGGAGTAGATATATTGCTTTTTAGGGGCTATCCTTGCTATGGGTCTTATTGGGCTCAATTTGTTAAAATAACTTTTTGATATGTCTATGATATTGAATAGTCATGTTTCTACATTTCAGGCACTTACACTGATGTACATTTCTGCATACTCATCTTTTGAGTCGATTTGACAATAAATATATGGAAAGGATCCACACTACAAACAGTCCAAATAAATTGTAGCTATGATTTTGACTTTATACCGCAATACCAATTAAGATACTTTCAATTGAAAAGACTATTCCTTGATGATCAATGTAGTTTCTTGCATCAATCAGTGTACAGAAATTATTAGCAGCTATGAACACTGATAAAAGGTTGTATCTTAAAGGAATCAAAATATGTACCCAAGAATAGATAGCAATCTAAAGCTGGGTACAGGTTTCATTTGATTTTATAAACTGCCTAAAAATCTTCATCAATGATGAAATGATGTTGGGCAAATGTGGAAGTGTTTATGCACTCACTACCGGCAGTGTAGGCAGATCTCTATAAAGTGTGCAGAGTCACAATCTGTTCATCAGAGATGAAGAGCACAGATCTGAAGGTAAGTACTGTAGGGAGGTATAGATATATCTGCATGCTTATTGGGACCTTCACTTGTCGTTAAAATGATTACAGAAATTGCATCTGTAGTAAATTTCTATAGTGTGTACCCAGCTTAAGTCTCTTGATCCAGCCAAGAAAAGTCAATGGCACCCGATTTCCTGAAGGTGCAAGCTAAAAACTTTGATTCCCATTAGATTCCATACTTTAGATCTATGCACTAACTGCTAGGAGCATCTCAGACATCTCATTGCAATAGCTTTTTGTAGGTCTATCAAATTAAAAACTTAGCTGCCTAATATAGTGCAGCCACTTGCAATGATGTACATATCTGCACATTCTCCCCTTTTCAGCAAAGCATACAAAATTTATCTTCAAAAGCCCAATGCTGGAAGTAGCTAGGCCTTAACAGGATGCATAAGCATATGATTACACAAGCATTTTAAAAAGCTTATTACTTTATAGGTGGGGGCAGCCTAGAGGTGAGACTATCTAGGGAATAATCCCTCCTTGAAGCCACTGGAAACAAGAAATTAATTTTCGGTCTCACTTTTATTCTTATAAAACTTTACACTGTGTTTCTTAATAGTTAATAAGACACACAACACAATTTCAGCACTGGCAGAAAGCCATTCAGTTTTAATGAGAAAAAGAAGGCAGACAACTGAGGGCGTAAATTGAAGTAGTATTGGCACATTTGATTTTTTCAGCTGCTTATAAGAGGCCCTGCAGAATAACCAGGATTCCTTATTAATCAGTGATCAGAGTGTTGTTATAAAATACTAGACAGACAACTTATTGCACTTTCTCACAGCTTTTGTTCAACTGTATCCTTTATTTTGGGAGCTGCAGTTCTATGTATGGGCATATGACACATAAGTTGTGTGAATGACCTTCATTCCATTTTGGGGTGCTGCACACATCAATGTTATATTAAATACAAACAATAATTCTAATGCAATGATGTTACCCCTGTCATTAGTAAAGAAAAAGTGGACAGCAGGAAACTTCCATTCAATTCCTATAGATAGACCCTGGTGCCAGGATATTTGATTATAAAATTGTCATGCCCTTTACTATCTACAGACAGCCCCTACATTAGTCAGGTTTTGCAGCCTAACATGATTTTGGGGAAACATGCAGCATGGTGAGTGCTGGTCAGTGTGGGGCGGGTTGCTTTCAGTATAAGGGGCAACAAACAGAAAAACAGAGTATAATAGACAATAGGAGAGGAAGCGCAGGACAAATAGTATAGATGTTATATAAAATAAAATAAAAAAAGAACAACACTGGACTAGTATGCAAAAGTAATGTTTACAGCTCTTTCAGGAAAAAATTCAGGGAGACGAAAGACCACTGGGGCAGATAAAAACTTACCCTAACGCTATCCCTAGATGTCAGAGTGGTCCGCTTGTGAAGACAGGCTGTAGGTTCCAACGTGGCTGTAAACTCCGATGGTGGAACACATGTGGACCGCAAACCGGAAGTGGATGGATCGCAGTTTGAGAAAAAAGAAAGAAGATGAGGGGGGGTATTGCAATGGTATATTCATACGCGTTTCACCCGCTGAACTGACTTTTTCAAGGGCTCAAAAAGAAACGGCTAACTGTCTGGCCCAACAGCATGGAAATTAGCAGGACACTGGAGGTGGCATTCATTGCTGCTGCAGTGGATGCTATACTCCAAGCACTGGGATCACTATAACAGCTGTTCCAGGAATGGACTCACTAACACACAATCTACCAATTCATGAAATATGTGGCTTCGGCACAATTTATCAGGACTCCAGTAAAATGTACTGGTCATTGCTGGAAACAGCACCAATATGATTTATATCTTTTTCAATCATCTCATGCCCAGTATCACTGTTCAAAAGTGCAGAAACTGACTCCCAGAAGTTACAATAGCTGCTGACACGCTAGTGTGCTTACTTTTGTAATGCTCCTGTTAATCAAGATTTGATTAAGTCCTTAAATCTTGTATTGTTAATAATCCCTGGGGAAGTTTTTGAAAACACTGTTTACAGTATAACTTGCTACACAGTAAGGCAAAAGTGTCAAAAGTTATATGAAATGGTAATTAGAAAATATGAATGACAATTAGAAGAAATCACAGACAAGTGTGATTTGAAGCATAGAAAAGTGTAACATCTGCTCACAGAGGAAACATTTATGGAAGAGAGGAAGCTGGCATTACATAATTCCTCTCTTGTAAAACCTTGTCACAAATTGCAGCGGAAACACATCTATAAATATAGACTGTGTAAAACTTACTAAGACTTATAGCGAACTCCAACGGTTTAAAGCTTTATATGCCTACATGTATTTAAACCTTTCTGGTATGAATACATTATACTCTAAAGTAAAAAAAGAAACCATGCATAATTTGCATACTGTAGTCCTCTGGACAGCAAATCTCACACTTAAATATGTAATCTTTGTAACTAAGTTTATCAGTGCTTCAAATGTCAGCGTTTAATCCTTTCACCCACTTGTATCAGATACTTGAGAATAAAACAGTGCAGATGCAACTATTTGCAGACACATAGCTCAATGGTTAGAAAGGATGCTATTATGATACACATACATAGATAGTGGAGAAAATTAAACAACTTGGTTAATGAAAAGCATCATCTAATAAAAACAGTCTGTATAATGTTCCAAGGGACGGACATCAAAGATTAAACTATTTGGCAAATAGATATAATGAATAGTTTCAGTTATTGTATATGTTATTTGGCAGATGTTTAAATACACTTTTTGTTATTACATTTTTATAGCATAAAGAGAACATAAGGCTGGGTACATATTACAGTGTTTTCAGCAGATTATCGGGAAAATCAGACGATAAACGACTGATTGGACCAATATCCCAGTAGTGTGTACCCTGCAATGAGGAATGATTATTGTTCCAAAGCACATAATATGGCTGAATGAGATTTTAAAACTGAACTAAAAATCTTGTTCAATGATGGAACAATGTCGTTCCAATTCTGCAGTGTATATGTAATCTGCAGAACTGGAACAACAATTTAGCTGTTTTCCTGTCTGATGTGTCTGTGTCTGCTTCTGAAGTATTGTATAAAATAGTATTATACGCTTTCCGTACAAGAAAAATGTAAAGTTTTCATAACTACCAGTTGGCAAACACAAGTAAGCAGGAAAAAAAGGCATCTTTCGTATGGATGACTCTCCAGGTCACAGCCTCCGTGTGCTCAGCAGGTTACATTACAGTCTGACACTATTTAATTGTGGCTCTATTACCTGGGTATCTGCAGGTGTCTTGTCCCCCTTGCAGCTAAAGTTCCCTGGATATCCACTTTTTCAGTTACCACAGCCCATCCATGCTACTGGGACTGCTGGTCTCACTCCCGGATTCACTCAGCCCTTCAGACCTGGCATCTGAAGTGCACATGTCTATTTTCTTGCTTTTCTTCCCAACACTATGGGAACAAAAGTCTGCTCTATTCACATTGATGTAAAGTAGATGTGTCTGTCACCAAATACTGTAAGTCACCCAGCCGGTACCCCTTCCTAAATGTGTCAGTGTAACACTCGGCGGGTGTCTGTAGCCATCAACAAAGCTGCACCAACATACATCTCCTCTCTTGTCTCAAAATATCTCCCAACACGGCAACTCTGTTCTGCACAAGATCTGCATCTCTCATCCACCCTCATTACATCCCCCCATTCCCGGTTACAGGACTTTTTTCGGGCTGCACCCACTCTATGGAATTCTCTTCCTCGCACAATAAGACTCTCCTTTGGTCTACAAACTTTCTAGCGTTTTCTGCAAACCCACCTCTTCAGACAAGCTTATAATATTCCTCAACCACCCTCTTAACCTCACTATATTACCCTATTACCACCCGTTACACAATTTCACACAAGACAACTACCCCCTGACCAACATTGTTGTGTGACAGGATCATTTAGCTTATGAGTCGCTTTTACCTTTGCAGTCTGGCTGGGCCGAAATGCAAAATGTAGACTTAGCCTCATGTGTCAAACTCCCACTGTCCCATAGATTGTAAGCTTGTGAGCAGGGCCTTCTCACTTCTTTGTCTGTTTTACCCAGTTTGTTTATTAGTTTACTATGTTTGTCCCCAATTGTAAAGCGCTACGGAATATGTTGGCGCTATATAAATAAATGATAATGATGATGATGATGATGATATATTGCCTGCTTGGCCGGCACTTAGGACACTCCGCATACACCAAAGGTATTAACCTGCGTATAACCAAGTGGAAGTCATAGCCACTGTGGTCTTCCACAGACAGGTAAATATAAAGGATAAAGACATCCATCTCAGTCACCAGCAATATTGGACTGACATTAGCAAAGAACTCAAGTGACATTTTCTGCCAGGCACTGGAGTATTGTGTTGCCAAAGCATAGGTGGCAGTGTACTTGTAAAAGACAATACCGAAGAAAACCTTGCGCTGATATGAGTATCCGAGAAACCAAGATAGGCAAAATTGCACTCGCAGCTATAGAGGAACCTGTGAAATCCTCAAATAATCAGAACTGTCAACCACTGGAAACAACGCTGAATGCAAGAAAGCCTGTGATTATTAAAAAATAATATATGATGCGAGTTCATGAATATAAATAAATAACAAATAATTCCTATGTAAATTGCTGTTGAACAGCAATTTACATAGGAATTGATGAGAATTGTTTTATCTATGTGTA
The DNA here is from genome assembly GCF_038048845.1 of Mixophyes fleayi. Taxonomy (NCBI): domain Eukaryota; kingdom Metazoa; phylum Chordata; class Amphibia; order Anura; family Limnodynastidae; genus Mixophyes; species Mixophyes fleayi. The sequence continues at coordinate 100,285,874 of NC_134406.1, forward strand.
TTAGGTTTTGATAAATTTGTTATTCATTTATATTCATGAACTCACATCATATTATTTTTCATTAATCACAGCTTTCTTGTATTCAGTGTTGTTTCCAGTGTTTGACATGGCAGTGTACTTGTGATGCATCTTATGAAAGTTATTGTACAGCAATTGGACCTTATGCTCGTGGACCAGACATAGAACATAAATCTGAAGGTAAATTGTGTATTGTGTGTACACATGAATCGACTTGCTGATTGGGACTTTTTTTCCACTGTCATTGGTAAAATCGCTAAAACTATCATAACGTTAGACTTTCCCTATAGCATGTACCCAGCCTAAGAGAGGAACAAAATTGAATGGTCATTGTATAAATGTATCTTTACATGCAGCAACTTTTCATGTGAACATTTTCTTTCATCTATACTCCTGATAAATGTTCTTTAAAAAAGAAGTTATAATGGTGATTTAGACTAATACAATATGCTAGGAATTGAATCTGTGATGCTTCATTGTTATCTCAGAACTGTGACTGCCACAGAAAAGTAAAAGTAATCATTGTATCATTTTACTATGCATTACACATAAATTCCTGCTATTATGATATGCATCTAAAAGGTAATTGAATTGCTGACATTGAGCTTGGGAAGCAGTAATATACAAAGAGGCTGTTTGCTTTGTTTTCTGTGCCTGTGATTCATTGTCTAAGTAAAAACAATAGCTTTATGCTGGGATGGAAAATTTGAAGGCAACAAAAGGAATTAAGGAATTACACACACCAATGTTATGCATTGCAAACATTGAAAGGCAAGGTGTTGATTGGAAATTGGATGGCTCAAAGATATTCTTGTCTTATGTTATTAGTTTACAGAATTTATATTTTGTGAGTATTATGCTAGGAGCACAAAATGCAAATGTGTGAAGAAATTTAAACTGATCTAGTTGTTCTCTGCCTGATATATATATTTAGCAAAATACTGTTAACCCAATCTTTCGGGGTCTGTTTATTATGTTGAACCTTTTTACATTGGTGGGTGGTGTAGGTGCTCCTTGATGTGCACCTACCTCTTATTCAGGTTTCTCTAGCTAGCTCAGACTGTAAAGTACATATTACAGATGTTAATAAAATGAGCACCAGACCATCTCTCAATAAAACTCTTTTATTGAATTTCTCCAGCACACACTTAATAGCAACAATAAATACTCCGCAATGATTTGCAAGTTATGTAAAAGAGCGGACACTTACTTGTCTTAATTTTCACTTTGTCTTTTGACTCTACACTGTCATCCTAAGTAGCTTTATTGATCTTCCAGCATCAAGACATTCTTCATATCACTTGTCCCTGGTCCCTCTAACTAAACACATGTGAATCAGCTTACAGGTACTAGTTCTATAAGCTCAGGTGTCCTTTCTTCACCATCTCTACTCTCTCAGCAAGCTGAATTGATAGTCTTGGGATTTTAGGTCCCACCATGACCGCAAATGCGCTCAATGTTTGTACAGCACCTAAGAGCTCTTGCTAATTTCCACTCGTAATTCTGCCATTGTAACTCTGGACTACAACTTTCTCATTGTCCACACTGTCCATGCTTTTGTCAGCATAACTCCGGTTTACTAGACCATGATGATTGATGATGATGAAATTGATGATCTTGGGCTTTGATTTGACTTGAACAACATAATATAACTGAACTCACTCCCCAGAACTAGGACTAGGGTCAACAGCAGCACACTCACCGGTCAGGGTTGAAAATAGCTTTTTATATCCTCCGATCCTACCATTCACTCCTGATCCTGCCCCAAACCTTGAACATCCGATCATAGAACTCTAATAATCTGTTGATGTTCTAAAGAAAGATGGGAGAGAGAGAGTGGGCATCCCTAACATTGACACTGCTGACTGCTTTCTCCATGTATCCCATATTATAATAGGTCACTTCGCAAGTACAACATCAAGGTTTTGCTGTGGCAGAACCAGAATTCTAAAAGTAAGGATGGCTGCACTTAAGAACCTCTGGTGTAGATTTTGTTGATTGTCGATGGGAACCAGGAACTTTTCAAAACCAATGCAGTCTAATAATAAAAATATGCAACAGTGATGCCCACGTGGTCATTTGTAGTCTAACAATCAATTGCAGGACAACAAATGGTGTGCCGTGGCTCAGTATGTATGAAGACATTATTAACTATCCCTCAACAATATATGTCTTGTGATGATGACCTATTTGCTAGATTAGAAAATGGCACAAGAATGTGCAGGAGATTTTGGACTAGGGGAGTGCAAGAGCCACAGGATCCATATACTCGATTTTACTGATTACACTGGGATTTTCCTGACATGGCATTTAGGCCCAATAAATCAGTTGGTTGATCTATGTCAGACAGACAGTCCAAAAAGTAGATCCCAAGTTTTATCTAGAATATAGACATAAAAGGAAGGAACATTTTATTTAGCAGACGTGTGTCTAAACAACCATTCTATTATTGTGCCTTTGCAGTGTTATAAAACCATAGCCGTCCCTCTTTACATTTTTGTCTACGTCTACATCGTTTTTAGTAATTATTTTCAGTTTTGCTTTTCTGTCTTCACGTTTTAAATTGTTTCAACTGATATAGGGTCATACCAAAATAGCAGGTATACTTATAGTTAGTAAGGCTGAAAAAAGGCACAAGTCCATTAATTTCAACCATTTATAAATTGTAATACCATTGATCAAGACGACAGCAAAAGAAAACCATTAGTATTGAAATATTTATTTTGTTATCTTTTTTTCCAAAAAATATATTAGCAGTAATGACCTTAACGAGCTATGTGCTCCTGTTTAAATTGAAAAGATAATGCTCAGTATTGTTATCATCACAGCTTTGGAATTTCCTAACTGCAGTGCCTTTTATCCTACCCTATGATTTTGCATTACTGGAATAAATTGATACTACATTTGAGTTGTCAATTCTCATTCAGCAAAAATGACTAATGGGATAAAATGTTTTATCCTAATTATGTGTTCAAAAGGAAAGAATATGAATGCTCACAGTTGGTTTATGAGAATCACATTACCATTTTTGTATTCTTTTTCAGTTAATTCCATCATTGTGTGTTTTTTTTCTGTTGTTCCCAAGTTATTTATTTCTAACATTATACTTTTATTTCATTTATTTCCAATAATCGGGATATTGATAGCAAATTTCCATAATATGTTTGTGTGCTTTCAATTTAACTTAGCTTGTTCTTTTGTTCCTTGATTCTGAAGCTGTCTATACATGAGCAAATCCAGCCACAAACATGGGTGAACAAACTGGACTAATTCTTTCACTCTGTGATCAGGTCAAGTGTCTGGATCCCATGGACCCATTGAATGTGGTCTTCCAATGGCCAGAAATATATTGGTCAACTGGATTTTTAGGCAGTCCTAATCATGCTCTCAAAGTAAAATGTAGGGTTCATGAGAACCGCTGCTCTGTAAATTTGGAAAGCTTACTTCTGGCTTTCATTCAGTCTGTTATACTGTGTCATTTCTTAAAACTAATAATAGAATTATGTTGTACATTTGCAATAACAAGCTGCAGCCTGGTTTCAACTTTATAAGTGTTAATTGTAATCCTGGATAATGTCTGAGTGAACTGACTTACGTGCTACTAGAATAAGAAGCATTGAATGTGAATATGAAAGAACTGAAAAATACACCACTTTATATATTTTCATAACAGTGTTGGTTGACACTAATATAAAATAACATCTCTTTTCAGAATTCGGGGCATATTTATCAAGCATTTATTTACCTTGCACCATGCAAAAACTGTTATTTCTGCATGATTATGGCATGTATCACTAGCATTAACCAATAGGATAATGCAGGAGATATCGAATATATGGGTATGGAGAACTTGTGTAATTTACCAAGCTCTGAAATGCTTAACTTTCGGATCTTGGACGCCAACTGAGAATGACAGTAGCAGCTGTTATGCTGGTGTAAAGTGCCGCTGAAGCATAGAGTGCATAAGGTAGAGTGATCTTTTCAGATCCCTCCCCAGTCAGAATGCAGCTCTCCTCTCCTTCCTGCGTGACTCACATAGGACACTCGCTGGGACAGATACTTATCCGGAGCGCTGTCCTGGCATGTGAGAAATTATATATTGCTCTAAAGAAATGCAGCTTTACAAAACAAAGATTATTAAATCGACCCCTTAACCTATTATTTTATTTAAAAAAAAACATGTTTTCCGTTTACACATTTAAGACAAAGCTAACCCTATATTTAATTGCAATATTGAGTAATAGCACTGAGGGTCATTTACATTAAAAAGTTAAAACATTTTTTATTTAGTTACCCCTATGTTGGTCATGTCTGGATGGGTAATACATCAGCCAGCATTTTACACCTCGAGGTCTACAACACCCCCCTGTGGTTGCAAAGGGGAAAAACTCCAGTCAAGCACTGTTTATTTGTATATCTGGACCAACCTTTATTAAATTGAGCGTTCCTGTTTGCTCCCTATAACATTACTTTTTCTGCAACGAGGGCTGTCTTTAATTTGCATCTCATGATTGTGGTGGCAGGAGTTTAACTACCTGAGGGTACAGCACTGCCAATGTTTTGGGTAAGTGGGGCAATGTGCATCTTCATCACTAGAACACATCCCCCAGCTGTCGTTGACAGCTTGGAAGTCTCGTATAAGGGGTATGAACCGTGCCAACTTCATTGCTGGCCATTTAGCCATACTGTGTAAAAGACAGAAGCACCAAGTCTTTACACTTATAGAGGGCCCATAGGATTTAAACAGGTGAAATATTGTGGTGGTGTATCTTTTTGTTTCCTTTTTTTACTTTCAAACACTAAGTTAATCATTAGTTGTGGACACTTTATCCACTACGCTCAATTTGAACAGGTATCTTTGGGCTTTTAGAAAGTAGCAACAGAAAATAAAAAGGAAATGTCGTCGTTGGAGGGGCAATCAACAAATCAGCACATTAAATATTAATTGGTAAATTCATTATCAGTAAATCAATATTACTTGGATTCCAATAATAGTCCTCAGATTGACTATTTCTTTGCACTTCTAGTGTAATCATAAAATGCTTACCATAAAAGGTCACAATTGTTTTTCGTGCAAGAGTGAATCAACATGGAAGTGTTACCTGTCTCAAAATGTATTAGCAAAAGTGAATAGACCGTTAACCAGTGTAAAGACTAAACTATTATGTTATAGTTGTGATTAGTTGTGATAAATGTTTACACATAGGGATTATGTGGGTATGTGGTTAGGGTAAGCATTGCTATTTTTATTTACATAGAGGAAAGAATTTCTTTAGGCAGTGTTTTAGTAAGAAAATGGGTTAGGTGTACATTTATTCCCTACCCTTTAAAAATGCTTCAACACTTTCATCTTTGAATTCAGTGCAATGACTAGAGAGTCAACATTCAAACATCATGGTCATTGACAGCTAGAGTCCAGTCATGTTGGTATTCATGGGAGCTTTAGCATGGCATTTTAAATGTTTACATAAGACTTGTTGGTTGTTAAGTCATTAGGAGTCTGCCCGGGTGTTTGTAACATGGCATGATTTATGACCAGAGTTCACTTTTTATTTTCATTTATGCAAATGATTGTAGGTTTGTTTTACAAACTAAAACTGCAAAGCAAAATTAAAATGAAGATAAAATAGGCATGAGCACACTGATTGTGTATGTGTACACCTGAATTTTTGTGTTAGTACAGTAAGCATACAGTGGCAGTTATTTTCGAAGTGCAGTCGATGAGCACTGAAAAACACACCTCAAGGTAAACATTTACCCTGTGCTTTCTGGAGACACCTCCACAACCTAGAAGTGCATATAGAGGCGCACTGTGCAAAAATGTACCACCCTATTCAATAAAATATATTTCTCATGTTTCACCTAAAATACTGCTAGGTTTAGTCTCGTGTATGGTTTCATTAATTATGAGAGTGAGGGTGGTCATTCTGTGTCTAATTCTCAGCTGGTACAAAACTGAAGTCCTTTTGTGTAATAGAGATGACTCGACACAGCAAGGAAGGCAAAAGCATTTGCGCTGTGGACCCAAATTTCTCAGTTTCATAAATGACTTGTTGTGTCTAGCCAATAACGTGTCTACCTCAAGATGGGAAACTTCCCCTTTTCAGGATTTTTCAACATGAAGATGGATTAACCCTCTTAATATGTGTTTAATATAACTTGATCATTCTGTTTAATGGAATTTATACCCCAAATGTAAGGCACTTTTATTTTCTTTAATTAAGATAAGTTACAATGCACATAAAACTTTATCTCTTATAAAAAAAAACACAGTACATGCTTGACATTAGCTATAAATGCATCATATCAACTTTAGACATTATGGTTCGTTTGTTTTATCTAATAACAAAATAAATATTTAAAATTCCTTGTTTTCAAAATAACTATTTTTTCAGTATATATACTTTAAATAAGAATTAATGCATACCTGTTTTCAAGCAATATTCTATTTATCTGTATGATGTTCCTTTAAGACTGTTTTGTCCAATGTGTACCTTGGCAGGCTTCAGGTCGCCTCTCTAATAAAGAGGTCTAGTCCTTCCAACATGATCAATTCCACCCAGTACAATACCCTCTGCAGACAAATTTCCAACTCAATTTACTATTGCAGTTACCTGGGCTCAACTAATTTAATTGAAGGGTTTTTTTTGGTTTTTAAAAAAAATAAAAAAAATATATATCTTATCAATTAATTAGTTCACCTCAGGTGGCTGCAATAGTAAATTAAATTGGAAGCTATGGAGCAGATGTTTTTTGTACTGGATGGATGGACTTATATTGGACTGTCTTGAGGTCAGCGTTTGCCTGAGAATGGATTAGCTCAATTTCAGTGTTTGGAAGAAAATGTTAATATTGTCATGGAAATAAAGTGTTGTATTAATGTAGCAGAATTACATTCATTCTTTCACTTACTATAGAAAGAAGCATAACTGTCTTAATGATGCATACTGATTTTCTTCCACAGCTTAATTGATAGAGCCTGCATCGTTATTTGCACTTCTTTAGAAAATAGTTTCCCACCTACCGGATTAAGCTCTAATTGTTATGTCATTGGCAGAAGTGCTTTTTGTTGGAAAAATGAGCATGAATTGTAAGAAATCCTTACTTTAGGGAGCAGCATGACTTGTATTACATGTTACATGCAAAGATAATTACCTTATTTAAGAAAACTAATAATCTAGGACAGACATGAGGGCTTCATAATTATACATGATAGGTAGAGTATTAAAATAAATTACAAGTTGTACTGTGTAACAGAAGAATCAACCTATTTTTAAGTCCTGGGAACTGCACCTTTAGTACATGCTTAAAGTTAATAATATCTTCCTATTTGTTAACAAGCTATTCGTTATGCCAAGACAAACATCTTCTAAATACCAACACTTGTATGGTAGGTGGAACGCAAAATATGATGACACCTGGATATCCCATTTAATTTAGCTTTTTTTAATGTTACTCTTTTAATACTAATACCACATAAGTACTATCCATTTAAATCCTCATCTTTAAATGAAGAGGTAACTTAGTTAGTGTAGTCTTTCACTTTATATTTGTTCTTCCTTCCGGTTCCCTGTGTCCAAAAATATACAAGTTCCCTTTGAACTGTGCCGAACACTTGAATATAATGCCAGGCAGAAATCTTTAAGGATGTAATTTACATTTGATTGTATTTTATGCAAGTTTGTCACATGTGCCTAAATTCTTAGTTTGCTGAGATTTTACCCCTTTTATCAGAAATACAGGTGGTGTATCATGGATTTGCCTTTGGTGGATAAACCATGTATATAAAAGTAAAATAGAGAATTATAGTATGTACACCCAATGGGCCTGAGTTATTAAGGAGAGTAAGGCAAAAAAAGGAGTAAATTTGATCCTGGACAAACCATGTTACAATGCAAAGGATGCAAATGAATTTATTATTTTGCATTTAAGGAAAATACTGACTGCTTTTTCATGTAGCACAAAATACTTGATAGTTACTTGATAGCTTTATTATAGCACTGAAATTTAAAGTTAATCTAGGACATGCCCTACCCCAACTATAAATCTCTTCCCACATTTTAAATTTGCATTCTCCTCCAATGCATGGTTTTGCCAACATGCTTCGCTCTCTTTAATGACTCAAGCCCAATATGTTGCAATTAAATAGTAGGTAATGAATCATCCTTATCAAAATGCATTGTGTTGGCTAGAAAATGGCTTGACATTGAGTTTCTTTAACGGGGACCCTATTTCAATAATATATCCATCCTTAGAGATTCCTGCCTGGCATTATATTCAAGTGTTTGGTACAGTTCAAAGGGAACTTGTATATTTTTGGACACAGGGAACCGGAAAGAAGAACACATATAAAGTGAAAGACTACACTAACTAAGTTACCTCTTCATTTAAAGATGAGGATGTAAATGGCTAGTACTTACATGGTATTAATATTAAAAGAGTAACATTAAAAAAAGCTAAATTAAATGCGATATCCAGGTGTCATCGTATTTTGGGTGCCACCCACCAAACAAGTGCTGGTATTTAGAAGGTGTTTGTCTTGACAGTGTTGGATTGTTATGGTGCTGAATGGTATAGGAAGTTTGTCCCCTGTAGATGACTTGCCTACCCTGAAGTAACCAAGAAATTTGAACGGGAGACAAATTGCAGGATGTAAGATTGCTCAGGTATATTGGATATTCAAATAAATGATTCACTTAAAGCTACACTGACATCAACTGTAATATTTTACTAATGCGCTCCTCCCCATGCCAAATCCCAGGGGGCTGCTCTTTTCAGACACTTCTTTTTGGGGTCCTACCTGTTCTGTGATACAGAACCGACAAATCAATGCTGTTCGCCTCTTTAAAAGTAGAGGGGATATGTGGGTGGGAGGATCAATCACAAACCACAATTTCTTGAGCTCCTACTGACACCTCCCACTTACAATGGTTTTTGGCAGAGCTGTGAGAGGAACAGAGGAGCCTGGGAAAGCAGCAGCCCCTGGGCCACCATTTAGGGAACGGACCATGTTAGAAATGATTAGCCTCTCAGGAGCAGCTAGATAGTGCTGCTGATTGTCATCATCAGAATTTTTTATCGTTGCACCAGCCTTCCAGATCCAGCAAGAGATATGCCTCTTAAACAGTATCTGAGTATGTTCCACATTTAATTTTATTGCAGTTATGTAAATATGCCCTTATTGTACTCAGCCTACGCTATAGCATCATGGTTATGTTATATTGATCAGTGGCCATCTATTTGAATTATTTAATTGACATTTCCATTTGGACTATTGCAGGAAAGACGATTCCCATTTGATTTTTAAAGGGTTAAATAACAGATGTGGAGTGGTTGCATTATATTTTATATGAAACTTCCAGATTTATTAGTAACTATCAAGGCCAATTATCACATATGTTTCTGATACTTCATCACATTATTATATTGTGTATGAATAGGGTAATGTGACTTTAGCATTTACTGCAAATAGTGTGCATGGCTATGCTATTGTGGGGCATAATTAAAAACACTTTTACGTCTGGCAAAAATGCTACAGTTTTTGAGCTGAATGGGTCCTGAGACAAATCTGCCTCAACAAATACACATAATTCATGCTTGCTAACTCTCCCGGAATGTCTGGGAGACTCCTGAATTCTGGGTAGAGCTGACAATTCTCACACATCCTGCTTGTAGTGGTAGTACCTTTCGGGTCATATATTGTTACGATAGTATTGTCATGATGATCAGAAAAGTGGTTATCAGAATAGTAATAGTGACCCCATGTACATATATTGTCACATTAGCATATATCCCAACTGTCTCGATTCCAGGTGGACCTCGCAATGGTCCCGATTTTAGAGGCACATTCTGATTCGCATGCCACAAAGTGGCGGGGCTTAACAGGAAAGTGGTTGGCATTTTTAAATTGCTCATTTGTGGGCGGAGATTGGGCTGCATGGGGGCATGACTTATTTTGTCCCACTTTCGGGACTCTAAATGTTGGGAGGTATGGGTAAGCGGCGCTAGATACTTACCACAGTGTTAACTCTTTCTGTGTTAAACCTACATAAAAGCCATTTTATCCAGATTCTTGTGCTATTGCAGTTTCATAAATAGGTCTCTACTATGCATTTAGCTGCACCGCAGCTAATTTAAAACGGACTGAACATACACATATAAATGGGCACATAACAAAGGGATTCATTTGTTGAATTGATTTGACCGCAGTCTGCATTACCAGAGAAGTGCAGAACCATAAAAGAGAAACCATAAGCATAGTTAAAATGTATTGCAAGCTATTTTAATGAGGATCTAAGGTTGGAGTGTAAGAACACCACCGCGGGGGGGGTAAATGTATTAAGCAGTGGATCCGTAAAATCGTTGATATTCAGCGGTTGTGAAGGCCATATTTAAAACACAAAAGTTTTGCCTTCTATAAAATTGGCATTTTAAATTTGGCATTTAAATAGCCGAATGTCATCGATTTGACGGATCCACTGTTTAATACATCTACTCCCAGGCCTGATTTAAGAATTGCATCTGCAATGCTTGCCGAAATTTTCACTATGAATTATAAATGAAAAATCAATAATTTTATATTGCGAAGTCTCTGTATTTCAAGAAATGTATAGTTTATAAATAGATCTGAGATTATGTCAATTCTTTCTGTTATTGGTGTGGTTGTGGTATATATTAGGGTGAAGTTCGTACAAAAATACAAAACAATAAGGGAATTCAATGCAGAAGAGAATTAATGTTGGAAATTCTGTGCAAAATGCTTAAGGCCAAGTTTAGCCAGGGAAAAATACAAAATTACATGCCAAAATGTGGAATGAGTTGCATACTCTGCTGGACAGTTTAGAAAATAACATTGCTCTCTACTTTCATTGAATATCAATTAGTGAGTTTAACATTACTTAAAAGTACTGACTGCATCAATAAAAGACTAACACATGCATTATTTGTGCATCAATGCAATGGATCTAAAGTGTAACTATTCATTTGGAATTGTATGTTGTTCTGTACATCTTGAGATCAATAATTTGATCAATGTGCAATTAAAATCCTGAAAAATAAGTATGTTTTCGTTTTCACAGCAGATTGTCTAATATTATGGTAATGTACAGATAATTTTAACAATTTTAGAGGGTACATTTAAGGCGAACCTATCACAAACTCCATTTAATTGCTGTAATATAAACAATATCCACCCCATTATGTTTACATAGGCATTAAAATCTGCCATATACTGTATGTAGTGACTTTTTATTCTGTCCTCACACTTCTGCAAAGGCCAATACATAGGACGCCCACCTTATGATCTAAGATCTCAGCTGGCTTTTATTTCACTGATGTGCTAACCTTTTTTAATATTCTTAAAAAGGTTTGTATAAAGTGTGGAATTCCACCTTGTTACTACCTCTTGCTTCATTTATTAGGTGGCAGGTCACTTTTTTTTTTAAGCTGCTTCAATGATCTACTTGTGGTCGCTGAATTCTGAAATTGCCCAGAAATTTAACAGGCCACAGACAGAATTGACCTCACATTTTTTAAGATAATTTATACAACCCAGTTTTGTGTGCAAAGCATACTACAATTCATATAAAACATAGTGGTAGAGCATAGGCTGATAGGATGGTCATTTTAGAAAGAAAATAGACAAAGGTGCGCCTGACCCAGAAGTGAAATGGTGAAAGAAAGAACAAGGGCTAGATTTACTAAGCTGCGGGTTTGAAAAAGTGGGCATGTTGCCTATAGCAACCAATCAGATTCTAGCTATCATTTTTTAGAAGGTACTAAATAAATGAAAGCTAGAATCTGATTGGTTGCTATAGGCAACATCCCCACTTTTTCAAACCCGCAGCTTAGTAAATCTAGCCCCAAGGACACAATATTTTCAATGTTAGACAGCATGTGTCATAAAAAGTAAAGAGGTAGTAATTAAAGCTCATTAAATGGAGAGCAGCATCAATAGACATTTTAAACAAGTAGATAGACCAAGGTAGGCTGCATTCAGAAGAAAAATTGTGGGAGAAAGACAATGGACACAATATTTTTAACATTAGACAGTATGTGTCATTGTGACTGGATCACATATAAATAACTTATGGTATGAATTTATTTAAAGAAAATAGTTCGGGCGCTTATTTATATAAATTGCCAATGCACTTATTTTATATATTGTATATATTTTGAGATAGGAAATCGTTGTTAGACCAGGGTAGAAAATGTGTTTTTTCTGTTTAGCCTCTCTAGAGGAAATGCATTATGTCTGATGTATATATCTGATACAATGAGCCTTTGTTTACAAAGCCTTTGGTGTATTGTGATTTGGGGAAGTGGCTTGTTTTTTTTTTTAGTTGGTCTGTGGGAATGTGTATTCGGCGACTGTCTAAAGAATGTATTCATGTCAGATAGACCTTTTGACTTGCTAGTATGTATCCTGTGTCTGAAATAAGACGCAGGATATCACAGCAAGGTTTTTAAGAATTTCATAGCTAAGTGTAAATATTATTGGCTTTGCAATGCATGTAAATTCAAGTTTGTGTAAACAGGTTATATCCTGATGCTAAAAATAGCCTGTGAACTGTAAAAAAGGCACTAGCTTCTATTGGAAACTTGTTCTTCTGATTTTCATCTGACCTGATCACTGGTACCTCCAACCAGTGTGAGGACAAATAAACATTGCTTGCTTCAAAGACCTGCTTGAAACCATCTTTAGTATTGCTGTAGTCCTGTGACCTGCAGATTAGACCCTAAATCTAATCCGGTCTCTGGCTCTCTCTGAGGTGGACCCAAGCTTTCTGGTACCACCGCTCTGCCTGCTACCCATGCAGCCCTGGTCAGTGTGATAGGCCAGGGGGGATCCATCCACAGCTTCCCTGATCCATAGTAAGAGGTCAGGAGCACTAGCCCAGGTACACCAGCAACGAGATACACTAGCAGCGTCAGTTACCCAGAAGAAACCCGGTTCCGGTAAAGAGTCCAGTGGTGGCAGCCCTTTTAAGCCCCTCCTACTCTGGCAAGAGGGCGAATTTTTTATAACAAAAGGGAACGGTGGCAAAGTAAGACCAGCCAGTTCCTAGCTACAACAGACAGGGTGGCATAGGCGGTCCACCCTGTCACAGTCATGGAAAGTAAAGAGCTATAATCAAAGCTCATTATGCTGACAGCAGCATCAATAGACATTTTAGACAAGTAGATGGACGAAGGTGGGCTGTACCCAGGAGAAAAATGGTGAAAAACCACGGACACAATATTTTCAATGTTAGACACCATGGGCTAGCTTTACTAAGCTGCGGGTTTGAAAAAGTGGGGATGTTGCCTATAGCAACCAATCAGATTCTAGCTTTCATTTATTTAGTACATTCTACAAAATGACAGCTAGAATATGATTGGTTGCTATAGGCAACATCCCCACTTTTTCAAACCCGCAGCTTAGTAAATCTAGCCCCATGTGTCATGGAAAGTAAACAGGCAAAAATCATAGCTCATTAGATGGACAGCAGTGACATCAGTAGACCTTTTTAAACAAGATGATAGAGCAAGGTAATAACGTAAAATATTGCAAGATGGAATTGTCCTTGGGCCCTCCATTGGGCATAGCTTAACAAACCAAGCTCTTCAACGACAGGGAATACCACTTTTGAGGCTGAAGTGCTTATTTGTTTTGCCCCCCCATAAAACAGAACATTTTATTTGTTGGTTGATGAACTGGAGAAGAGGTAGGGATTTTAATAATCTACTAATGGGCATTTGGCTAACAGTGGTCATCACCTTTATCATCACAGTTCTTTAAGATCATCTTCACACAATATTAGTTCATCCTCACTGGAATCTAGCGCTACATATTCTGTTTGTACTTGGTGGCAACAACAGTATTCCTCATGCAATTTGTATTCCATTTTGATGAACATCAGTTTTTCTACATTTTTTGGAAGTATTCTCCTCCGATGATCACTCAAAGTGTTCCCGGCTGTGAAAAACTGTGTCTTTCCTCTCCAGATACTATTGGTGGCCTTCTATGGGTTCGGATGTCCGCAAGTATGTACAGGCCTGCAGCACTTGTGCATGTCACAAGGTCCCCAGACTGTGCCCTCCTGGTCTTCCCCTTCCTCTTCTGATTCCAGACTCCCCCTGGACCAGTGTCACCATGGACTTTATTACAGATTTACCTCAAAGTCATGGCTACAACACTATCTTGGTTGTAGTAGATAGATTTTCCAAAATGTCTCATTTCACCACTTGTAGATTTTTACCTTTGGCCTCTGAACTTGCACAATTATTTCTGAAGAACATCTTCCGTCTCCACAGCTGTCCACACAAAATAATCTCTGAGCGTGGAGTTCAATTTGTTGCAAAATTTTTTAGAGTCTTTTGTGGGAACCTTGGAGTCAAGCTCAAATTCTCCTCTGTGTATCATCTCCAAACGAATGGGCAGACTGAACGTGTTAATCAGGATTTGGAGTGTTTTCTACAATGTTTCTCTTCTGAGCATCAATCTTCCTGAAGTGACCTTCTCTATTGGGCGGAGTTTGCGCATAATAACCTAATACACTCTTCTACGAGGTTTTCCCCATTCTTTACAGTCTATGGTAGGCATCCTACACCTCCGTCCTTGCAAGAGGTTCCTGTCTCATCTGTTCCAGCTGCAGATTCTTTAAAACATGTTCTTTCGCAAATCTGGTCCCAGACTGCAGCAGCACTTTCGGAGGCCTCCTCGCGTTACAAGAATGCTGCCTATCGCCATCGAAGGAACCTTCCTGTTCTAAAGATTGGAGATTAGGTATGGCTATCCACTCGCAACCTTAGACTTCGTGTCCCATCCATGAAATTGGCTCCACGCTTTATTGGTCCCTTTTCAATTTTTCAAGATAAAAATCCTGTCTCTTACAAACTTTCCTTACTGCCTTACCTTAAGATCCTGAACTCCTTCCACATCTCCTTACTAAAACCTCTGGTCCCCAACAAGTTCTTCAAGGAATCAGTCACTCCTCCCCCCATCAAGTCTTCTCTTGGAGTTCAATATGAACTGGAGAGAATCGTGGAGGTTAGCTCTTTTTGTGGCAAGACCCAGTTCGTTGTACATTGGAAAGGCTTCGGCCCAGAGGAGAGATCTTGGGTTGATGAAGTTGTCCTCCACGCAACTTGTCTCATTTCTGAATTGCTGGATAAGACCAATCCTTCTTTGGGGGAGAAAAAGGGAGGGGGTACTGTTAGACGCTATCCCCTCTGTTTCCCTGTGAAGCAAGAACGTCCGCCTGGTAGTTCTGGCTGGGGCGTCCTGTTGCTAGGCAACAGGCATGCAGCGCCCCCTGCTGTCCTTGCACCATTGGGTGCATGCACACAGACGCTAGGCAGCGGGACGCTTCCTTGTTTCGGCAGTCAGCATGTTGTCTGACCGCTCCTCTCCACCTCCTCCTATCCCGGCATTGCAGCCTCTATTTAAACCTGACTCTGGCACCATTATGATGCCAGAGTATCAGGACTCCTGTTCTACTAATTACTACAGTAATGAAATAGTTGACTATATTATAGTAATTAAGTAATAAAGACAGTTTATGAGTGTTAATTGGAGGTGAGTGGAATAGTGAGGGGGAACAAATTGGGTGATGGAGAGTGAAGAGGGGGAGGTGGATGATGTTATAATTCAATATATAATGCCAGAGAGAGATCGTTAGAAAGACTGTTGGTTAAACAATGTGGGATATGATTGGAATTTGAGCATGAGTGGCAAGGAAAGTAAACAAATTGAAGTAATGAGCAATAAAATAAGCAAGTCACATTGTCTTTGGTTTTGAGTGGTTGCCCTCTTTTGTTGTTCGTTCTTTGTTCAACTGTATTGTTAACTGTGAGTTTGCATAATTTTGTAAGTAAATCACTTTTAAGCCCCTAAACTGATTATTCCCCATTTTATCAGGTAATCAACTTTTTCAACTCTCGTAATTCCCTAAATATTATTAGGTAGGGACTTGACCAGTCAAGAGAAGAAACACCTGTACATGCTTTAGACACATGTTGGCATTTCTATACTCATTCCATCACTGCATGACCTATCCTGATCCCTGACAACGTTGGAGAAGTATGTTGACTTTGCATGACACATTCAAGAGTATCGCTATCATCTGTTGCATGGAGCTTTTCCACTATGAAAAAATCAAATAAATAAATAAGTTAAAAAAAATACAGAGCAGGGTGGGCACGTTGCGCCACTGCCCCACAAGGGACGAACCTACTGCTCTCCCCAACCACTGAGCAGCAGGCTGGGTTTACATGTGGTTGCCAAAATTAGACAGATCCAACTGTTCAGCACTCTAACAGAGAGGACAGATGTAATAGGGACTATAATGGTGATCTGAGATTACCTCACACACATGGTGCACACATGGTGACAATGTTCATCTGCATGAAAATTATACAATTTTCATCACCAGTAATGAAACATCTGTAACCAGCTTAAACTATGGTGGAACGAGTGTGGGGTTCAGTGGGATATTGTGACTTCTAATTTTGTATCACATTAGATAATATTATATACACTGGAATACACATATGTTATTGGAATTAAACAGAAACAAACTTTGATGCAGATGGTTTTAATTAATCTATCCATAACAAAATTAAAAATTATGTTTAGGGATATTATACTGTAATCACAGTTTTAAGTGCTTTTGTATGATAAAGTAAGAAAATAAGCTACTGCATTTTTTGAGAGATGCTAAAGGTTCTAGTTATACCTTCTTTTTATGTCGACTGGAAAGCCAATAGATGGTCATGTTTTTTCATGTAAAAGGCCAGTTAAAAAAGC
The DNA here is from genome assembly GCF_038048845.1 of Mixophyes fleayi. NCBI lineage: Eukaryota > Metazoa > Chordata > Amphibia > Anura > Limnodynastidae > Mixophyes > Mixophyes fleayi. Next base: position 100,302,681 of record NC_134406.1, read on the forward strand.
TATCCCAAATACATATCTCATGAAAGATTAATGAATGCTTTAATGTTGTTGGGCAAAACATCAATAATATCCTTTAGAACTCACTGTTAAGTGCTTACACTTTCACAGCACAATGCATGTTTTGCCAAACTCTGATGACTTTTTTTAATCAACTAAATCCTTTCTCTCACTGATTAAAATATTTATAGTGTGTTTAGATGCGTTTGAAGTTGGCATGCAAGCATGAGGCTTGACTAATCCTTGTTAGCTTGCTCACCTCTGCTGCTAGTAGAAATTACTTTTGGAAGAATCATGTCTGTTTCGCTGTTAGTGTCATAAAGATTGCATTTAATCATGCTGCAGTGAAATCCCTCTGAAGATGTGGCACACAGGATTAAAACAAAGGATTCAAATCGTGATGGGACAAATGTTGTTTACTCATAGTGCATGTGTTTTAAAGGTTTTTTTTTTATCATAAATTATTTCTGCGTGTATTGAAGAGCGTACTGTGTTCGCTGTAAGATGCAAAACAAGAAAATTAAATGAATAGTTCATGGCTGGCGTTAAATGATCTAAAGCAGCTGCACATTTTGGTTGATAATTTTGACATTTTGACCAACCTATGAGGTTAGTAGTGAGTGCAGATATAGTCTAAATCCTAACTCTGTTATACATGTTAAGATACGAACCTTCACCCTGATTACTGAATGTTCAGTTATGTCAAAGTTGGCCAAATGTACTTGGCTGGTTCGATGAGTGAAGATGGAAGGATCAGCCAATTGGTTGATGTTGGGATGGCAGATGTTGAGATGGATTTAAGCCGTTTCTGTAACGTGTAATTTGCAAATTTGCACAGCACATGCCCACAAAACAAGCCACAAGGATGTGCACATATGCAGAGTTGCTTGTATCTGACAGTTGTGCCTCCTTGTGACTGGAGAGGTGGGACAGTGGAGGGAAGGGGAGTTCTAATATAGATTGAGTACAATAAGTGTTTGTTCTATTAATTTCAAACAGATGCAGACCCAATAACACACATATTTGCCTCTCAGTAGCCCTATCAATTGTTTGTGCCTGAGGGCAGGTGCAAATACACGCTGCCGATGTTGATTGTGGATTCACCACTTTCTTCATGGCTTGAATTATGAATTGTGTATTACGGAACTGGTAAAGCCCCATGGGAAAACGGCTGCTAGTAACAGACCCTGGGACTCTGGCTATGGTGAAGGGCACCATAGTAAAAGTTCTTGGTAAGTACAGCTTTTAAGCACATTTAAATATAATTTAATTTAAATAATTTAAATCAAAGCAACAAAAAAAACAAGTATGTTTGCTCCTGGACAAACCATGTTACAATGCAAGGGGTGCAAACTAGTTTATTATTTTGCCCATAAGGAAAATACTGGCTGTTTTTTTATGTAGCACACAAATATTTGATAACTTTATTTTGACACTGAAATTTAAAGTTGATCTAGGACATGCCCTACCCCAACTATAAATCTGTCCCCACATTTTAAATTTACCCCCCCTCCAATGCCACAATATGCAAAATTACTCCTTTATATGCTTTGCTCTACTTAATAAATCAGGTCCTGCATGTTTATGGCTTCAGGTTCACCATTTACGTTTGGTCACAATTTTCCTCATTTCTATATATTTTTTTACCTAAATTTCTCTATACTGGATTCCCATTAAAACTTTTTTTCTTATTTGAAGACATAAAATGATTATATGGAGTAGAGATAAAACCCAGACACTGTGTAAGAACAAAATACAATCGCAATGAATGAGGGAATGTTATTTCAGAAACAAAAACAATGCAAATGTACAATAGTATATGTCCAGAATTTATAACCAATTTAATAGATAAGGAAAGCAGCATATTTCCAGCAGCATGCTACATTACTTTTATGTGTTATATTTATGTAATGAAAAAGCTAAATAATAACACAGTACATAATACTGAAAGAAAAAAAATAGAAGCAAAGTAAAACAAAGAGCTTTGTAAGCACTTTTCATGATGGCAAAACTTGTTTTAGTAAAATAGAAAACTGAAATGATATTCTTTGGGGTCATAGCAAAGCCTAATTAATCATGGTTTTACTCTGCTCGTGACAATCATAGACTGCTCTAATAAACTGAAAATATTTTTTTATGACAATGTTGTAATATCAGCTTGTGCAATGCATCATTGACCATGCTGACATTATCTGCTGTTACACAATACATTTGTTGGCATTTATTACAGTGTGTTATATGACACATGGGTCAGCATTATAGTTTTCAGCTGCTTTATTGCCTGGACATTATGGGATGCATTTACTGCCATTAAGATATAATTTCTGGATATACCATACAAATCAGTTTTATCAAAGATTTATGTAGGGGTAATTTTAAAGAAGGTCCTGCAGGACTTAGAGGAGTTGTGTTAGTGTATGTGTTTTAGAACTTTTCTCACTGAATAAATCAACATTGTTGTATGAAATTATCATCACATATTTTAATGAATAATTAAAAAATGCCTGGAGAAGTCATGGTTTCTGCTGCTGTCTATGGAAAGGAGTATTTTTTAACTGCAAATCCACACGTGCAAAATAAAATAAAACAGCGCAGAAAAGTATCATAGAGCAGAAAGTATACAACCTTGTATTTTTCTATAACTAAATTAATTGTAAAGCAAAAGTATATTAGACTTTACACACTGCATAAGCAAAATCATATTTTGACAAAACAACAGTGACTGACTTTGAAAGGGTTGAATCAAATTTAGATAGGTATAGCAAAAAGGTACAATTTTATTGCTGATGGTTAAAGGTCTGGTCATGAACGTAACATTAGGTAGAGATAAAATACAGACAGTGCTTTCTAAAACGCTTCTTCAATCCTTGTAGAAAAAAATATGGAATACGCTTAATAGTTTGTATATAAAGAACGTCATCTTCTGTCTGAGTTGTTTTCAGTTACATTCCAATTTGTTTAAATAATCAATCATAAAATATCGGGAAATGTAAAATGACTTTATTACCAGCATATTAAGCTAAATATTGCAGGGCAACATTCTGAAGATTAGGATCACATTTTTTTTAATGCTTTTCAAATATGTGTGAGTTTTTTTCAATGTTAGTGCCATATAGGGTTTAGCAAAGTCTGCCATATTTGCCCAGTACATGCATTATTGTAGCATTCTCAGGGGCGCACGCAGGATTGTCAGGGGGGGGAGGTCCCCCCTGACCAAAAAAACCCCAAAAACCAAATCACGGAATAGAGAGAGAGAGAGTGCTCCGTTTCGGCAGCACTCTACTATACAGCAGCCGTGGCGCTGTCAAAGAAGCGTCCACGGCGGTGCTGTATACAATACTGTTTAGTACAGTGCCGCTATGGTGGGCACTTAGTTAACGCGGGGGGGGAGGTTTCTGGAGACTCATAAACCCCCCCCCCCCCCGCGTGTGCCACTGATTCTTCAGACACATTTTTTACACAAAAGTTTAAAAGGCAGGCTTTTGCTGTATGGATCAATTTACACCAACCACAATTTAAACTTATCTCTTGTTATGTTTTATGGATCCTTATCAGTGCAGTGTTTAATCTCTGCCTTCCTCAATTACTCACCTTATCTAGAAGGCAGAGGCATGAGGTTCATGCTGACCATGCCCATGTACTTGGGCCTTAGTAAGGGTGGGTGTGACTGGATCACTTATAAGTAACTTGGTATAAATTTATTGAAAGGAAATAGCGCAGGACGCTTAATTATATAATTGCCAATGCACTTATTTTTGATATTGTGTATATTTTGCTATAGGAAATCTTTATTTCTGAGACCAGTGGAGAAAATTCGTTCTTTTTTCTGTTTTAACCTTACTAGAGAAAATGCATTATTTCTGATGAATATATCTGATACAATAAGCCTTTGTTTAGGAGGTCTTTTGTGTATCTTGTTGTAGGGAAATGCCTTGTTTGGGGTTTTGCAAGTTTTCCTGGGGAATTCTTTTCTTTGGAGGAAATGTGTATTCCGCAACTGTTGGAAGAAAGGACCCATGTTAATTAGACCTTTTGATGTGTGAGGGTCTAGCACCTGAAGGCATGGGAAGATTTAATTAGACTGCTGTTAGATTTTCTCTGTGTCTGAAACAAGATCCAGAAAATCACAGCAAGTGTTAGGATAGCACAGATTAGTGTAAATATTGTTAGCTTTGCATTGCATGTAAATCCATATTTGGGTAAACAAATTGCATCCTGATTCTAAAAATAGCCTATGAGGCTGTGTCCAAAGCTGTATAAAAAGCCATGTCTTGTAGTGAAAATTGTTCTTCTGATTCCATCTAACCTGAGCACTGATACCTTCAATCAGTGTGACTGCAAATAAATCACTTGCTTCAAAAACCTGCTTGAGAACATATTCCATGCTGAAACTCCTGTGACCTACAGTTTAGACCCCAAATCTAAGCCGTTCCTGACTGTTCCTGAGGTTTGGACCCAACATCCAGTACCACCGCTCTCCCCTCTACCCAGCAGCTCTGGCCAGAGTGATAGGCCGCGGGGGCTGCATCCAGAGCAACCCTGATCCATAGAAAGAGGTCATGAGTAACAGCCCAGGTACACCAGTAACGGGGTACACTAGCAGCATCAGTTACCCAGAAGAAGCCTGGTACTGGATGCCGGTAAGGAGTCCAGTGGTGGCAGCATTTGTAAGCCCCTCCTACTGCAGCAAGAGGGCGCATTTGGGATAATGAAAGGGAACAGTGACAAAGTAAGCCCAGTCGGTTCATAGCAACGACAGACAGGGTGGCATAGGCGGTCCATCCTGTCACAGTGGGGTACGACAATGGGAATAAGAAATTTCTGACAACACTTACCCACACATGGTAATCACGATTGTACAGCTGGCGGTTCCTTGCATTGCTCCCTTAACAGCAGGAATGTAAGTGTCGCCCTTCAAAGTGAAGTACTTCTGTGTGCCAGTATGTTCATCTCTCGCAATTGTTACCTGTCAGTTTTTCAAGGAGTCTGTATGTCGGGAATCATCATCATCATCATCATCAACATTTATTTATACAGCGCCAGCAAATTCCGTAGCGCTTTACAATTGGGAACAAACATTAATAAAACAATACTGGCTAATACATACAGACAGAGAGGTAAGAGAACCCTGCTCGCAAGCTTACCATCTATGGGACAATGGGATATCATCTCTATGTGGATGATACACAAATCTATCCTCTCCTGATCTCTCACCATCTGTGTTGTCTCACGTTACTGACTGTCTTTCTGCCATTTCATCTTGGATGTCTTCTCTGCAACTCAAACTCAATCTTTCAAAAACTGATTTAATAATATTCCCACCCAAAAACAGAAGCTTCCTGCCTGACATTTCTATTTCTGTTGATAACATGACCATAAATCCCACCCTAGAAGCTCGCTGCCTAGGTGTTATCCTTGACTCACAACTATCATTTATTCCCCACATCGACTCTATATCTAAATCATGTTACATACATCTAAAGAACATTTCCAGAATATGCACATATCTCACACAAGACACTGAATTTACCTTAATTCATGCACTCATCATCTCCCGCATCGACTATTGCAATTCCCTCCTTATTGGTCTTCCCAAAGTCAGACTTGAATGCCTACAATCTATTTTGCACACAGCGGCTAGATTGATTTTCCTTGCAAACAATTCTTCCTCTGCTGAGCCACTCTGTCAGTCTCTACATTGGTTGCTTGTATTTCAACAATTCTAATATAAAATTCTTCTACTAACATACAAGGCCATCAACATAATTGCACCGACATACATTTCCTCACTTGTCTCAAAATATCTCCCAACTTGACACCTCCATGTGAGCCTTCGCGATTAGCATGCAGGCATATCTGATATTCTGTCTCACAGATTTACCCATGATGGTTAGTTCAGACATGGAAAAAACCCTAAACCAATTGCTACACTACACAATGACAAGCTCCAGCTCAGTCCCCTGACGCTGGGTACCAAAGCATACCTGAAATTCATTTAATTTGAGTGTCCATTTTTCATGCTGCTAGTGGAGCAGCCTTCCGGGCTCCCGCAGATGCAGTGGTACTGATCATCCGTTACATCACAGGTATTTCTTTCTTTTTTAGCAATGCCAAAGATCAGGAGCTGTACTGATAAAACTTAACTAAACATTATATATAAACACATTGCAAACTGTTTTTAAAACATTTAAAAAAAAATATTAAGTAACCTTTTAGGTTTTCAATAATAATTTGTCTTCGATAACCAATGTGACATCATCAGTATGTGTGGCTGCAGTTTTGAAAGTTTAGAGATAGCTGCTGGTACATTTAGTATGGATTATGCATATAAAAGTACCGGCCAGGTACGGCCAATTTTTGTTTCTGAGCATTATTATTGAGCCCTACTTGTAGCACTATGCTGATTGCTTTGCATGGGTTCACTACATTACACATGCATGTAACATTCAGAGTGTCAAGATTGGCAGTTCTGATATGGTGAGTGAATTATATTGTACATGGTTGCTGAAGGTGGGAGCTTAATAATACAGTCTTTTGCACAAAGGGCAGTATCGATCTGAAGGACTACTTTACTTCACACAGTATTAAGCTTTCAGTAGAATACTAGGTTTATGATTGCATAAGAATGAAATTTGAATATACATTACATAAGATGTATTTGTTTCTGTTCCACTTGTAAATATAAGAATAATAATAGAGGAGAAAATTGTGACCGTTTGATAACATTTTATTGAACACATCTATTTTTTAAATCTATAGCTGTGATTATTTAACTGTACTCTAGTCAGACTGTCCTAAAGCCACTGCTATTAGAACACAATATTCTCCCTTACTACTCTTTTTGATGTAGTTTTGCACTGCAGTATATCTAAAACATGCTTAAATGGCGAAGGTTTCTTGAATAAATCTGACCTTTGCCTGAACTCACAATAAGCCACACAGGACGGAGTCTTGCTTCTGCAATAACACTAAATGATTTAGGCCGGCTGTCAGCATGCCAAAGAAAACCATGTAAATCAAGTTGACAAAGTCATACTTAATAAGGGAATCATGGACGTTGCCTGATTATAACAGTAATGGAAATTAGTTCATATTTCTTTGCATGGACTGGTGGCAAGATCTGTGACATTAGATTCTAAAGATTGTCAGGCAGTGGTTTATCTTAAATAATAACATACTAATTGTACTGACTTATAGTTATAAATTAATATGTTCTGGTAGTTGCAAAGGACTAGAAGGGTCACATATCATCTCTGATATCCTTTGGGATAATTCAAAGGTTTTTGCAAATATAGTAATTCAAATGCAATACAGGGATTTCTCAAATATTGCCACGTATCTTTAGAGAACAAATAACAATCCATATGGGGCTGCATAGATTCTAATTGCCTGCATTTATAATGCATAACACAAAGAAATAGCACACTGTTTGGGACGTTACATCAGCCCTTCACCAGGCATTACAGTGTGAACATCAAAACCAACATAAATATCTAAGACGTGGTAAAGCAGGGACCTACACAAGTCATGAGAAACACCTTCATTGTCCATAAACAGGTGTTGAGCATAAGAAAAAGATTCTCCTCCTTAGAGGCGTATCCAGGTCACATTGTGCAGCTCCCTGGCGATACTGACTGTAAGCGGTAAGGCTGATCTTATCATTTTGCCAGGCCAGTGTGGGAGCATATGTGAACCAACGTGCCAAGTTCACTTTCATTAAAAATTTAAGCTTTAAAAATTGTAAGCAAAAAATATTAAACATAGAAAAGAAAATGTCATAGCTTAAATAACAAACAATGCTAAAAAATAAATCAGTTTTCCTTGTGTCTGGCATCTGCTATCGCCATCTTGTGGTGGCTATAGTGATAAAAGTACAGCTGCGGTATTTGTACGTGGTAAATAGGCTTCCCCATGCTTATGACGTGGGAAGGTTTCACAGACCCTCCGATAGTGGTCGGCTCCTCTAGCCAGGGAAAGCTATCACCTGCAGGGAGAGCTTCTTGAATAAGAAAATGCCCCAAATCCAGAGAAATCATTAATTTTTTACACATTTTGGGCTTATCTCACTGTCTATGAAAAGAAGACACTCATCTAAGGTTACAATAGGTGAGGATGTAGGTTCTGCCCATTTATAGTGAGATGTAATGAAAGGATGTTTTTCTTGTGGTAATAGAGTTCTGAGGCTGATTCTCAATGTTTTGCTTGAGTATTGATTGTGGAGGAAGAAACTTTTTTGATGCACATAGAAAGAAAGAATTAAGTGAGAATATTACCATTTATAGAGTAATCTTAATATATGTTGCTGCCCATTCTGTCCAATGTATTACTGCAGTGCTGACCCACTCCAATGTATTTGCTGCAGTACTGACCCTCTTCAATCTATTACTGCTAACCCTCGCCAATGTATTGCTGCTGACTCTCTCCAATATGTCACACATGCTGCCTATGTGGTACTTATTACCTACTTTGTGTATCTTCTATTTTTTCAAAGAAAATGTAATTGATGTAGGCAGTGCCGTAACTAGACATTTTAGTGCCCTGGGCGAGACAGGGCACCGGCGCCCCCCATCTAAGTGGGAGTGGCATATGACAAGTGGGTGTGGCCAACCTAATGTGTGGGTGTGGCTAGAAATGTACTGAAAGAATTCTGATATGTATGCAAAAAATATATAGTGATAGGTATTGTAATATTTTATGCACTTAATACTCAAATAATTACAAATTATTAGATACATTTTATAAATCACCCCGAATTATACAGCTTTGCACCCTGAAGCAGAACCCTTCCCAAATATAAATATTGCACCCAAAAACAGAACACACCTTAATGCAGAGAGCAGTAGCCAAAGCAACACCCAGAGGCAGACCCTCCCTCACTTTTCAATCCCACTACAGAACATAGCAGCAAAATATAAAGCATCCTTTCAGCACAGTCGGCACTCAAAATCAAATGCAGCTTGTTACGCCCAGGATTTAAATCTAGCAGGATGGCTAGCATAGATGAAGAAACTGAAGCCATTAGAGGGATAGCAGGACCATGGTGCCCCTTTTGCTGCTAGCAGCAGCTTACAATGGGGCATTGTGACTTTTTTCAGGATCTGTGAAACAGCACACAGTAGACACTCCTAAAGTGAACAGGAGAGAACCATAAACCATTCCACCCAAAAGTACAAGCTCTTTTTTGTACTTTACAATGCTTAACCACACACTACAAATACATAGCTTGCCCACACACACTACAAATACATAGACTGTCCACACACATAATATAAATACATTTTCACTTACCTTTCCATCGCCTTTATCTCTTCTGTTCTTCTTTCTCCTGTATTGCGCTGCTGCTGCTCCTATTTGCCCCAGCAGTGCTCCTCGCTGAATCCTCACTGAAAATTACGTCGGGCGTGATGACGTCACGCCCGACATACAGTGGGAGCGAGGAGACTGCCGGGAGGCGCCGGGAGGTCAGGTGACTTTTTTTATTTTTTTTAAATCTTTATTAACACTGCTGTAATTTTTTTTTTTACTATGCCGGCGGGGAGGGGATGGTAGCGGACGGCTGCTGCGCCCTCTTGGGTTTGCGCCCGGGGCGACGGCACCGCCCGCACCACCCTAGTTACGGCTCTGGATGTAGGCATATTCAATGAGTTTTGATTACCATTGAGGAAGAAGCCCACTGTTATTCAAATTCCCAGAATTCATTTGTTAACATCCCTATCCAATATCCAGTTGAACAACCAACAACCAAAATGTTAGCTTTTGTTTGGGCCAAAACAAATTAAACACATAAGCCACAAAAGGGGCAGTGACTGTTGCTAGAGTGCTTGGCTTGTTAACTTTTGTGTACGTCGTTTTCAACAATGACATCTTGCATGATTTTGTCTCCTCCGTTTTTAGCCAAGAATCTTCTGAAGCCTTTGTTGCATTCTTGCAGCAAAATACCCTTTTTTGGGGGGGCTTTTTGTAACTCATTGCAATGCTGAACTGTTTTCAGCATGTTAGTAGTGCTGCCAACTGACTGCTAGTTAGGTGACCAAAATGCAAATTATGTCTGTTATTTTCTCAAAATGTGGACTTTCAAATTCAATTGTTTTGTTTTGTCAAGACAAATGTTTAGCAACCAAATCTACATCAATGTGAGTTATACATACTTACTTTTGTGAGAAGACCAACTATTATCCAATCTGAACTGTTTGGTTTACAGATTACCTAGCCTAGCGGTTTCGTCCTTTTAAAGCTATACAAATATCTAAAAATATTTTTATATGCTGTACATTCCATATTGCTATACATGACATATTTTTATATTTGAGTGACGAGTCCCCTTATTTAATTCACAAGGGCAGCTTTATTCAAACCATAAAAAGCACTTATAGTAAAATAATTTATGTGAAAACACGACTCTTGGCTCCCAGTGAATACTCTACCCAACGATAAGTGCATATAAATATCTGGGGAGGATATTCATTTTGAAAGCATTGATATGGACTATTCAGGAGAAATAGTGATGTGACAACATAGTAAGGTTCAGTTTAAGTTTGGAGAGAAAGCGGGGAAAGTTAGTTTGGAAGAGCTTTTCAGGCAGATCTACCTTACTCATACCAAAAAAAGCACTTTAGTAAAAGTAGTAAATCAAGGTTTAAAAAAGCTCTACTTTTTAGACCCTGGTGAATACTGTACCCAACGATAAGTGCATAGTACATAAATAGATGAGGTGCAGGCCACCTTCATCTATTTAGTTTTATCAATGTTTGTGTTAACTGTATTAATTAACTGTATTAATTCTACCATTGTCCATCCAATAAACGCTGCCTGTTTCTGTAGCATCAGTGTCTACGAGGGATGCTCTGTTATGTTCTTTCTTGATTATGAAGTAGATCATAGAGTAGAGAAGTATCATAAAAATAATCCCCTTTTAATGAATTTATTTATGATCTCTAAAGTGTATTTTTGCAAGGCTGCCAGATCTACTTGTTCCCTAGTTAAGGGATTGTATCTTGTATTAAACTGCCATGTATTTGTGCGATATATTTGTGCCACTGCTCTGTCACTAATTTTAGACAGCCAGATCACTGTAGACTTTTGTCAAAATTGGTGAAAATTGGGACTGCTGTGAAGGGATCATTAGAAAATAGAATTGAAACAACTGGAAAGTAATGTTAATGCTATAAATAGTAATATAGGAGCAAAAACAGCTCAAAATTACATTATACAGAATATGTTGGCTGTTAGAGGATTTTTACCTCCTTTTGGGTTTCAATCTCCTTAATATTCTGGCAAATGTATGTATGACGATTTAATACCGTTATATATATGACTATTACCGTCAACCAACTCCTCGCAAAAGGTATTTCTAAATTAACCCAAGAAACATCATTCTTATATTCCCTTATATCGACAGACTTCAAGAATAACCACAACAAGATATAAATTCATTTAAAGTGTGTTGTATTATATTATAGAACAATAAACAGCGTAACAATATTTTACACAAAATATAGATTTTGTGCCATACATCAATCTTATTGCCTGTAATATAAATATAAGTCATTGTGTGTGTGTTTTGACTAACTATTGTCTAAAGGTGTGTGTGTGTGTGTGTGTGTGTGTGAATGTTTTAAGCTATGTGTATGCATTGTGTAGTGAAGGGGGAGGGGAGAATCCATACAGACAAGCATGCACACCTCACTCAAGTCCAACGGCCATTTTTAAACACATGGTTACAAACAGATCAATCTGCACTACTTTCCCTTTAAACCAACACAGCCAACAAAACGTTATATTTAACAATCTGATCACTTCCTGCACTTTCTATGCATAAACCAACACAGCCAACAAAACGTTATATTTAACAATCTGATCACTTCCTGCACTTTCTATGCATAAACCAACACAGCCAACAAAATGTTATATTTAACAAACTGATCACTTCCTGAACTTTCTATGCATAAACCAACACAGCCAACAAAAGGTTATATTTAACAATCTGATCACTTCCTGCACTTTCTATGCATAAACCAACACAGCCGACAAAACATTATATTTAACAATCTGATCACTTTCTGCACTTTCTATGCATAAACCAAAATATTTCCAATCACATTTACCATCTGTATTCAAACTTTCATTCTCATATACTCTACACATATGCGTCTTCCATTCAACAACACATTACAACATGCTCACACACACCTTTCATGCCATTCACACTCCATACTAGTCAGGGCCTAAGTAGGCCGTAATGTATCTCACATCATGTCTGCTCAGGCCGGCAACAGCTTCCAAAAGAGACGCTTTCTTTTTCCTGTGTACAGTAAAAACGTTTCTTGTGGGCGGAGTCTAGAACCTGGCTACAGTCTTTCATATGTTAATTACAGACCCAATGTTCAAAACCCGTTTATCAAGTATTTACAAGCCAAATGTTTGCAATGAGGGAGGATTTTCATGTGCACAGACACCTTTTAATTCAATTGTGGCCTAATCTGTTATAGGTTATAAAATGAAACATAAATAATAGATTATTTATGTACTCTTCATCATTGGTGCTATATAAATAAATGACGATGATGATGATTATATTATCTATTTATATTACCTATTCTAAATACATTAGAGACTCTAAGAAGAATGGCAACTAAAACGGTGCATAGCCTACAGCACAAAACTTATCTGGAAAGGCTAAAATATCTTAATATGTAAAGTTTGGAGCAGAGAAGGGAAAGAGGGGACATGATAGAAACTTTCAAATATATCAAGTACAAGGTACCGGAGGGAAACATTCTTCAAATGAAGAGAAGTATTAGAACACGAGGACATGCACTGAAACTGGAGGGTTCAGAGGAAATTTGAGGAAAAACTACTTCAGAGAAAGGGTAATGAATAAGTGGAATAGCCTCCCATCAGAGGTGGTAGAGGTTAACACAGTAGAGCAGTCTAAACATGCATGGGATAGACATAAGAATATCCTTATAAAGAATAAATGGTCAAATAGTGTTCAAGGTAGCATAGGTTAATAAAAAAAATGGGCAGACTAGATGGGCCAAGCGGTTCTTATCTGCCATCAAATTCTATGTTTCTATTTTTCTCAATTTTTAATTAAATCCAGATCCAAAACCAAAATATTTTGCGTTTGTTTGGTAGTAAAGCCGAGACAAGAAGTTGTGTTAGAACCGACACCGGTTTCGAAACCGAAACATGAGGGTCAGCGCACAACTTTACTCTTTCATACAAATAAAATATCCTTATCTGTGTCCTAGTGATTAGGAAGGATGCAGCCTATAGCAGGTGTAGAGGAAGACCCTATTCCTCTAGATACTGAAAATTATTTTCATCCTCAATCATTTAAATAATGGCAAATTATTATTGTTTATTTGTATATTGACAATGGTTTCAGAGGAATATTGAATCCTCCACATCAGTTCCTGCCTGCCCCATTGGAGCACCTACACACAATGGTCCATTTTTGTTAGAAACCAATTAACCTTTTGCCTCTTTATTAAAATGCCATTGGTGGAAGTGATAACCTTACCACAGAGTATGGCATACAATCAAATTTGGACCACCTCCTCATTCCTTGAAAATACTGCTTATTTGAACCTCATTTATGTTTTATTTAATTCCTTAAATCCAGTGTCAGTACATCAAGGCTAGCTTTCATTAAATGAACTTGTATTTTAATAATTTATTGTTGTTAATGTTGTAAATATTATAAATATCTTGATTTACTGTAGGTGTGCATGTTCCTGCACATTATAATGTACATTGTGTATAAAATGTGGCTAGAAGCACAAGGAATTTCAGTGGTGAGGAACAACCCACATGTGCCCAGATCATAATCATAATCATCATCTCTTTTTTATATAGCACCAATATATTGTACAGTATTTTTTCTGCAGAGTATAAGTTCAAAATAGCACACAGTAGTACAAAATGGCAGACACAGTACAAGTGACGTTAATACCTCAAAAAGATAGACACAGTTCCAGTAACATTAAATAGCATTACTGAAATAACACTAGTGACATTAATAGTATCAAAAAATTAGAGACAATTCAAGTACCATTACATGGCACTAGTGACATAGAAGAGACGAGGGTAGCAGAACGCAAATAGTGTCACAAGAACGGAATAACAACTGAAGACCGAAGTAGGCATGAAGGAAATTAAAAGCTGTAGCTGTGTCAATAAACTGTAGCTAGTCCTCTGGGGTCAAAAGTTTAACTTGAGTACGCCCATCTGATGCCACAGCGGAAGTCTAGGTATAGTCTATAAGATTCATGGGTGGGGATTAAATCATTCTCTTGAGTTCAGGAAATCCACCCTTCCTGGTTGGCTGAACTGAGGTGCTCATTATGGATTCTCAGACTGCTATATGGTAACAGTGTCCAGTTCCTGGTATGTCTGATATGCTGGTGGATATCCTAAATGGCGAGTTGTCGGAAAGTGAAGTGTAGTCGACGGCCAGTGGTTGGGGCACATATTATGGTAGTGAGCACGCTGAACTCACCTCTCTTCGATAAGTCGGCTATAGTCTCGGGCCAAGTACCGCCCCCTGTGGTTGCGTTCCATTGGCCCAGCAGGGTTGCGGGTTCTGAAGTGCCCGGGACAGATGCTCCCGGTAAGGTAGATATGTGTGCCCGAGATGTGTTTTGGTTGTTCCCTCATTTGCGGATGTCCCATGGTTAATGCTGAGACATTCTGGTCCACTGACGGATGTCGTACTGACTGCTCTCTTCTTCACCACCATATTTGCAAAAAAAATCCTTTTTAATTTTGACACATTTATGTGTCGTGTCAATCATTTAAAGTAGTTAAATTAATATTAAGAGGCTAATGTGAAGTAAGGGGTAGCCATCAAGCAATTTAACATGATGCAAGTGTTTTTACAGAAGGCAAAAACAAGGATACGCAGTCGGGGTAGTAAAAGGTAGGATAGGAGACGAGAGGGAAGGAAACTGGAGAATGGAGGGCCCTGCTCGTTACATTCAGCTTTAATGGAGCTTGCAATCTAATTGTACACACAAAAGCAAACAACACACTCACACAGTCAGTTAACCTACTAGTATGTCTTATTGGGAAGGAATCCTGACAAAACCCACTTAAACTAGAGGAAACATACAAACTTCATGTAAGTAGCACCCTGAGTCAGAACTGGTTTTGTAACACACATCCAATGTGAGATCCTGTAAAAATAAGCCATAGCTTTAAAAACAGTTTCATAATGACACATTCACATTCTTGTGCTGCTCCTCTAGTTTATATATCACCCTCCTTAGCTCTATAAAGAAGGACTGCGAGTGGTGAGAGATAGTTTTTTTTAAATACAATGCTGTGCTTTGTCCCAATTTTGCATTTAAATCCTGTATGTTCTACATTGATTTATTTTACACTTCACAACCAGCACTAACTCAAATGATTTGTTTTCAGTTATGCTAGAAAACTGTTTGTTGCATCCATCATTTGTACAGTCAAATACTTGGGAACAACTTGTAAATCAAATGCAGCATTTATGATTTATGTCAGTCTCTGTTGGTTCCAACCAATTTTGACTAAATAATTATCAGAGAAATTATATTAATGTCCAAGCTACGGAATTATTTACTGCATTCTCCCGTGTGAGTTGATTCTCTACAGTGCTGCCAAATATAATTATCGTCTCTGTAAGTCCCACAGCAGATATTTTAATGCTGTGCTATTTCTATTCCCTGTGCTTGGCACATTTTTTTTTGTCTTACATTGGTTTCTGGAGGATTGTATTAAAGAATGAGTCACCGTGCTTTACAAGAGCACTTAGGCCCTAGAGCTCTCGAGTTCAGAGATTCACTTCTCATCACAGTAGAATGTCGCATGTGTAGCTGAAATGCTGTGACTTTGGGAAAATATAGAGATGGATAGTACTATCTAGACTATCTTAAAGTTCAGTTCTCCAGTATTTCCATTAATAAATATACCGCAAAGACATTAAATATAAAAAAAAGTGATCTTGAAAAATATAGGAAACTATTTTTTGTACTTCACATTAAAAGCATAACCATTTATTAAAGCTGCACAACCACATGCAGCTTATTATCTCCTCCAACTCCCTGTTGGCAGTTCTGTGGTTAATGTCTTAGCACCAAAATATTGGTTGTCTGACAATGTGGAGAGAGTGTGTGAGAGGAAGGACCAATGGGAAGCTGCAGTCATAAAATTGTGCCTTCTGATTGGTCCTCCTGCTCACACACGTTCCATAGCCATTTAAAGTAGTGAACGAAAAATGTTCACTACTTAAGGCGGTAATGGAGCTTTAATTATTCTTTAATAAAACCCAGAAACTAAACCATTGCTCTCCTTTAGTTATTATCTAAGGCATCATCATTTTTAGATACAGAACAATGCCAGTCATTTAAGATGTGCAAAACTACAAAAGTACTTTACAAAATCTTTTCGGGTGTTGCATGCCTCAATTTGTGTTTGTACACATAGCATTCTGCAGAAGCACACAGGTTTACATAGCAGGAGGAACATCGGCCAATGGGATGAGCTGGACAGAGTGGAGGCATGCCCTACTTTTTACAGACCGTGTGCCTAGTTATGCAGAGCAGTGCACAAATAAAATGTGATTTTGTGGCACAAGATTATAGAAATTGAATAAAGGACAGGTGTGCATTTTTAGTAGTATTCCTTGCTGTCCATAAGGACGGAGGAACATTAGATTCTGCTAAATCCTACTGAAACAAAAGAATTTTGCAGCAGCTCCTAGCTGGCAGAGACCAGGGGGTAAATGTATCAAGCTTAGAGTTTCTGACGGGTTTGAAAAGTGGAGTTGTTTCCTATAGCAACTAATCAGATTCTAGTTATCATTTATTTAGCACATTCTACAAAATGAAAGCTAGAATCTGATTGGTTGCTATAGGCAACATCTCCACTTTTCAAACCTGCAGTAAACTCACAGTTCGATACATTTACCCCCAGGTCTTGTCCAATAGTTTTAATAGGATGCATTTTGCATTCTGCAGTGCATTTCAGTGGAGAACTGTATATCTAGACTCACTTTGGTAATATACAACAAAGCTTCAAACACACAAAAGAGTTATACATAATAAAGATTGTTCTGATGTCCCCTCTCTTGTGATCAATTTAAGACATAAAGGAGACAGTATCTGAGGGAAAAGTGTTATTGAATGATAAGAGTGATTCTAAAGTGTTAGGAAGTTTGTCTTTGATGTGATATTTACACTTTTGCTTTGAGCACTTCTTAAGATTTGTCCACCACCCCACAATCCAAGACACACTTCCGTTTTGCAGAGGCCTCACCAGAGAGCAGGGAGTAGAACATCTAAGCACACCTGTTCAAAGCCAAATCTTTTTGCTATGTCCATCCAGTGCACTTTATAAATGAGGGCCAGTGTTTACATTTAATATGCTGACGGTCTACTAACATCTGCTGCGGGGGTATAGAGTGTGAATATAGAAACTGCACAGTATATAGTATATTACACATATCTATCTCTCTCTCTCTCTCTCTCTCTCTCTCTCTCTCTCTCTCTCTCTATATATATATATATATATATATATATATATATATATATATATTAGTGATAAAGGGAGTAGTACTCAGATGACAATCGGTAGGGTAAGGCTGCAGACATTACACATTTGTACAGCAGTGCACCTAGTTCAAAGATACATAAGTGCAGCACAGTGGCCTAGTGGTTAGCACTTCTGCCTCACAGCACTGGGGTCATGAGTTTGATTCCCGACCATGGTCTTATCTGTGTGGAGTTTGTATCTTCTCCCTGTGTTTGCGTGGGTTTCCTCCGGGTGCTCCGGTTTCCTCCCACACTACAAAAACATACTGGTAGGTTAATTGGCTGCAATCAAAATTGACCCTAGTCTCTCTCTCTCTCTCTCTCTGTCTGTCTCCCTCTCTGTCTGTGTGTGTGTGTGTGTGTGTCTATAGTAGGGAATTTAGACTGTAAGCTCCAATAGGGCAGGGACTGATGTGAATGAGTTCTCTGTACAGCGCTGCGGAATTAGTGGCGCTATATAAATGATGATGATGATGATGATGATGATAAGTGGAGGACATGTGTGACAAAATAATAGTATAGAGTGTGATTTAACTCACATATTTTGAAGTGGTTTAGAGACATCGTTTCCCACAGCTAACAGCAGCTGACAGGGTATGTCTGCAGTGAGAGCAATCAAGCAGAACACCTGAAGAGAACTCCTCTGTAAAGGCAAGGTAGGAGTGTCACCTGTCCATCAAGCTAGAGCTGTGGGAGGAGTGTATAGTATTTAAGTCTGAGTTGTTCATTATTCAGTGTGACTGATGCCAAACAAGTTGGTCGGTGTCTAGGGAGTAAGTCTCTGTTGGTTTAGCAATAGGGTCACAATAAATTGTGTGGAACTTTGTCTTATATGTTACTTTGCCATGCTGACAATAGAAGCAAAGTATAAAACAAGAAGTTGTTTGTGTTCATCGAATCAAATCAATAAGCACAATACTTAAAAGTAAGAAACGCCTGCACGATCTTCAAATTTATGAGGGTAGAGATGAATCAATTTTGTGAATTTTTTTTAAAAGGGTTCTTAAACTGGTTAATTAAATTGCAGTTCAAAAATTTGTGATAAATTTGAAACTTAGATTTGAGAGAATTGTGAGAAAAAAATAGCAAAGTGAACAGGATTAAACATTGTCAGGTTGGTTCGAAAAAGTTTGCGCTTAAATGGCTACATTTTACAGTCTTCTTAATGGTTTCATATGCAAATGGTGAACTGAAAGCTCAATCTCGAAAATAATAATGTTCGAACACAAAAATTGTAAAAATTGCAAAAAGAAAGAATGAAATGTAGTAATTTAAGCAACATTTTGCAGTTTATTTGAAAAAAAGAAATAAAAAAAGTTATACAAGCTGTGAACTTGAATTGCAAATTTTGAAGCCAGTCAACTAGCACAAAAATCATTTTGTGCAGCGAACACTTTTGAGGCCTCAAACAGGCCAATTGAATCTCAAACCGGTTTAAATAATTCAAGTCTTTATCTACAGTTGTCACAATTTCAGGTCACCGCTAATACAGCCAAATAGAATTAAAATGATGAATATATCAAACACATTATATTATATATAAATGTGTCAGTAAATGTCGGTGGCATCTTCTTAAACTTCAAAATAAGTTATTTACAATTTGTAAAGAAAGAACTGTCAGCACATATATGTGTCATTGTGTTGCACTTCCATTGAAATTCTCACCCAGATTTCTGGAGTATAGAGGCAGAAATTAACATCAAAGTTAAAAAAGACCCTGGGTTTATTGTGACAGGTAGTGAATCATTCAATACCTGTTATGGTAAGCCCCCCTCCTAGACAGATGCTTTCAATTACTTCCCTGCTTCTAATAGGCCAATGCTGTTTAAATCTGCGAACTTGTGGAGGTAGTATTTTTTTCTCTGTCTTAATGTGTAATTGCCTTCATAGATTTGTTGTGAGTTACAGAAAAGCTATGAGGACGTGTTTTGGAAGGGAAAATGTATTTATAATTTTTGCACTGATTTAATCTGAGTAGTTTGGAGAGAATTATATGCCATGGCTCAAAAAATAACTACCTTCTCTGCTTGTTGCAGGCTCATGAGGTATAGTACTAATTCTGGCAATGGCAAAAACATTTAGGGCTCTATTATTAGGAAGGCAAAAAGCCCTATCTTCGTTCGTAACTGGTGTTTTTGAGAGCAATAGGGCTTTCACCTGAATATCAAAGGTTCCCCATTGGCACCATTTTTCCCCAATATGATGCACAAATCGTGTGACTAAGCCCCACCCCCGCCAATTAACTACTGCAGTGAACAGGAATTGGGAGGTTGCCCTGCTTTCCCGGGAGTCCCGGAGGACTCCCAGAAATTCGGGAGTCTACCAGACATTCCGGGAGAGTAGGCAACTATGAGTAATAGACATGTACGTTGGTTAACTATGTTCACTGCTTCACTATTTATGGTGAAGTGTATGTCATGCACATGTGTAAAACAAGTGAAGGCATAAATATCATGTTATACAAGGTATCATTTTCATGGCCAACATTTCTAGTTGCAATTTTTTTTAAATTGTTTATCTCCCCTACACTTCTATTGGTCATTCTATATTTTATTCATAGCTAATTATTGTTAATAATAATTATAATTATTGTATTAGAATATCTGTTTATTAAGCACAAAATAAAAATCAGACATTCTTAAAAATCTAATTTTTTTTTTTTCGAAATTCTTTATATTTTATTTTAAATGGTCAAGCATAAAAATACACACCTTAGAATAATAGGGCAGTGATACACAATTTGAGAATAAAGACCAGTATGTAACAAAAGCAAACATTGTAAAATATAACTAACAATAAAAGCACAAAAAATAATTGAATATGTCTGGTTTTAAGTAATAAAAGAAAGAGGGAAAGGGTAGGTGGGAAATGGAAGGTTGGAAGAGAGGCAGGGGCACAGGAAAAGTAGGGAGGAAGCAAATCTTAACCATGCTGCACTAAAGGTAAAATGCCTGAGTTTGTCAGTGACAAAAGAGGGCAAGTGATTTGGTGCCAGAGGGGTGGTTTGCTTGTCATCACACCGCACATTGGTCAGGTGGGAAACTCAATGAAGTGAAGCGAAAGGCTTGGTTCTGCTGTTTACAAAGAGTCAATGGGCCCATACATGGGTATATACAATATATGGACAAAAGTAGTCGGATGCTTGACCAACAGGGACTGTAATGACATTGTATTAAAATACATATATTTTAATATGTAGTTGGCCACCCTTTTGTAGTGATAACAGCTTCCACTCTTCTTGGAAGGCTTTCCACAAGATGTTGGAGTGTTTCTGTGGAAATTTGTACCCATTCATTCTGTAGAGCATTTAGGTGTTTAATGGGGTCGAGGTTAGGGCTCTGTGCAGGCCAGTGAAGTTCTGCCACACCAAACTCATCAAACCATGTCTTTGTAGTCCTTGCTTTGTGCACAGGGGCACAGTCATGTTGGAATAGAAAAGGGCCTTTCCCAAACTGTTGCCACAAAGTTGTAAGTATAACATTGACCAAAATGACTTGGTATGCTGAAGCATTAAGATTGCCCTTCACTGGAGATAAGGAGCCTAGCCCAAACCCTGATAAACAGCCCCATACCAATATACCTTCTCCACCATACTTCACAGTTGGCATAATGCAGTCAGAAGGTAACATTCTTACAAAGCATTTATGTATAATTGTTGCTCAAACAATGGTAACAATAGAGTCAAACACAACAAATCCAAACAAAGAAAACAAGGAGTCCTGATCTTTATGTGTAGTTATAACCACTTAAATATCCAATATAGATTAAACAAAAAGCAAATAATGTGTCCAACAAGGATAATACGACAATTCTGTATAACCTCTCTGTTCTTACATATAGTGTGGTAACCTAATTGCCTTGTGGTAGAGATAATCTGCTTTATCTCTAACCCCTGAATGGGCTGCAACCTTCCAACCACTTGATCGGTGATCCTTCACTCATAGTGTATACTGATCAGCTGACCCAGCGCTACCATTCCGTGGGTGATCACAGGTGGTGTTAATTCCATGCGTCCGGCAGCATTTAAAGAAAAGGAATATAGTAAATTCATTGGAAACTATAAAAATACTCTGTTTATTAAGGATAAAAGTAACACTTGCATAAAACTTGGTAAAATCGCTAAAATGAAATATCACTTGTGGATTTCTATAGCAACGCGTTTCATCCAAAATACCTGGACTTTCTCAAGGGAGCTGTGTGTTCAAAAACAATCTGTTTAAATACAGTCCTAAATGTCGATATCAGTTACACATGTGGTGACAAAAAAATCATGAATTATCATGTGTTTGGAGATACATGCACAATCGGCACCCATTTTAACTGCTTAAAATTTAATTAGTCAGATGTAGCTGTTATGCAGAAAACTAACTACCTTTTTATAATTAATTAATTTAAATTGGTCTTATACCTACACACACAGCCATGTGCATATCTGTATACATGTAATCACCAATACAAATATGTATCAAAAATGATATATATGTAGCAAAAACAACCATATACTATACATCAAATGTGATGGCCGTGAGTGTATAATAACTGATCTTGAAATGAAGGTAACATTCTCCTGGCATCTGCCATACCCAGACTCGCACATCTGACTGCCAAACAGAGAAGTGTGATTTGTCACACCCCAGAACACGTTTCCACTGCTTCACAGTCCAGTGTCGGTGTGCTTTACACCACTCCATCCGACGCTTGGCATTTTTCTTGGTGATGTGAGACTTGCATACAGCTGCATGGCCATGGAAACCAATTCCATTAAGCTCCCGCCGCACAGTTTTTGTGCTTACATTAATGCCAGCGGAAGTTCGGAATTCTTCAGCTATATTATCAGCAGAGCGTTGGCGACTTTTTGAACCATGCACTTTAGCAGTCGTTGCCCCACTCTGTGACTTTACGTGGTCTTCCATTTCATGGCTGAGTTGCTGTTGTTCCTAAATGCTTTCATTTTCTAAAAATATCACTTACAGTTGACCGTGGAATATCCAGCAGGGGTGAAATTTCATGAACCGTCTTATTGCAGAGGTGGCATCCTATCACAGTACCACGCTTGAAGTCACTGAGTTCTTCAGAATGACCCATTTTATATAAAAAAATGTTTGTAAATGGAGATTGCATTGCTAGGTGCTTGGTTTTACACATCTCTGGCAAAGGGTCTGATTGAAACACCTCAATTTAATAATTAACAGTTGTGGCCAAATACTTTTGTCAATATAGTGTATCTGTTCTCCACCAAGGAGATAATAAGTGATTTCCTCCATGGCTGCTATGTACCATATTTGCTTTTTAAGAGCTGGAAATGGGATTAATTTGTAGTTAGTAAAGTCTTTGCCCTGGCTAAAATATGTGTGGCTAGTTTCTTTAAAATTTATTTAGGTCCTAGGGAGACTTAGGAGAAATACCCATGGATCCTTTGGTAGCGGATTTTCAAGTAGACTGTTTAAAAGTGTGTAGATTTTGTCCCATTAGGGGCAATAGTAGGGCATGACCACCAGATATGGACTAGGATGCCCCTCGGGCTGCAACCCATCATACAGTTTGGTGAAATGGAAGGAAACATTCTGCTAAGCCTTACTGGGGTATATTACCATCTATAGTATAGTTTGTATGAGGTTTCTTGATCTGAATAGAGATTGAACTTTTATTGAACTTCTAGTGATTCCCAGTCTCATGCCCTCCCAGGCCTCCTTATCCGCCAGGATTGGGGGGGGGGGGGGGGGTAATGGTTGGGTCTTTTTGCCACTCCATCTTAGTTTTGCTCAGGAAGTGCAGTGTCAATCAGAATGCTATAGATTTGTGATATAATTTCATGGCATGTAGGGTGGTGTCTACAGATGAGTTCAAAAGGGGTCAGATCTCTAAGAATATGGGCTGACAGTAGAGAGGGCAAGAAATAATGTATCTGCAGATTTTCAAATGGATTTAGCATGTGAGAAGGTAATTTCTGCTGGAGGTCAGCAGGGGAAAACCACTGGTCCTGTTTACAGTAATCAGTAGGACATTTTAGGTCAGTTTGTAGCCAGTAGGCAAATCTACCTGAAGATTTTCTTAATGGGAATGCTGGATTTCTCCAGATAGGAGTCATGGAAGAGATGTGGGAGATGATTTTTAATTTCAACAAGTAGGAGTCCCAGAGTTTGGTTGAAAATCTAAACGTTAGGGAAAGTTTTAATTTCGGTGGTCTTTGCTCTTTACTCATGCTCCATAAGGAAGATAGGTCAATTTAGGCAACTCTACTCAGTATCTGACAAAATGTATTTTTAATAGAGATGTTCACTGACCCCCATGTTCTGGTTTTGGTTTTGGTTATGGATCTGGATTAACTTTGGGTTTTGGTTTTGGGTTTGGATTTGGCAAAACCGCTCTCGTGTTTTGGTTTTGGTTTAGGTTTTGGATCTGTATTTTTTATAAAAATAGCTAAAATATGCTAAAATCACATATTTTTTCTTGTTTTTTGTTCCTACATTATTATTAACCTGAATAACACTAATTTCAAGTCATTTTCAGTCAATTTTGACCACCTCACAGGTCACAATATTATTTTTATACACTTTCAAACAAAGACTGCAGCAGTTCTTGCCAGTGATAAAAAGGGCATTATCATGCCTAGGCATAAGACGAAAAAATCCACCTCTTATGTGTGGAATTATTTTTACCCAAATTCTGACAGTTGTCTAGCCATTTGTAGTATTGCGAAGCAACAGTCAGTAGAGGTAGGGACCTTAACCATCTAAGATCTCCATCCATGTTATGTCATTTGAAGCGAGTTCATGGAAAGCTCTTGGGAAAATCAGAAACTTATGCTAAAAAATAACAACAAGCAGTCCAGCATCATCTACCTCCCTTCTCTCATCTAGATCCCAGCACCAGCAATCTACACCCCCAATACCTTTATCATCAATATCCTCACAAGTGATCAGAGTTAGTTCTGCATCCAAGTTGCTTATGCGGGATGACTCCTCCCCTATCCAGGACTCCTCAGAAGAATCCTTGAGCGTTAGGTCCACTGCTGCTGCTCCTGCTGCTGGGGGTGGATCTAGAAGCAGACCAAGAAGAAGACTACTAGTATTTTAGAACAATTTACTGTTAAAAAATCCTTAGCAAGTATGAAAGCTGTCACACAGTCGCAAAGTGGATCACAGACGCCATGGCAACTATGCTAATATTAATACTTACCTCTGATGAAGCGGCAATACGCCGGGAAACGCATCAGGACTGTTATCTGAGACCACTAACAGGGTATTGACCAGCTTAAAACCCCGGGGTTGATCTTAACTACTGCTGAATTTATGCAACTGCGGATTGCCTTTTGTATCGGACTGAAGACACGTGACTGGGATTATTCTTGGTGGATAAAATCCACGGACTCATGGAGGAAAGCTAAGTACCTGTTTGAACTTTTTTGGTGCTAAAGCGCACCTATCGGTGCTTGTTATCTGGACACTGATACAGGGAATACTATTACTTGCTACAGATTGAGTCATAAAAGAATATAAACATCGGCAAAATTGTCATTCCGTGATTTGGTACATTTTTTCTATATATGGTGCCATATATTATATATATTTTTTCTGGCCTCTAATCCTGGTATACCATCTGCCTAATTCAAGTTTGTTGACTAACAGCTGTGTACCAGCTTAACTGCTATCAACATCAGCATATTAGCTATATGTCTTATCCTATTGATATGCCAATTGATTATATATGTTTTTAATAAATTGTTTATTTTAATTGCTCATACTACATGCTTGTTGCTTTGCGCTCTCCCTTTCTGTATGTTTTTCTAGCTATTCTGACAGATCCAGATTCTGTCTCTGAAGAGCTGCAGCACAAGTTTCACTAAAGGTTTATTGCAGCGCCCTACATTGTATCTTTGTTTATGCTAATATTAGATCTGCGTCCAATATCCACTATTAATGCAGCTGGTTTTAGAAAATTACTTGAGGTCTTATGTCCCCATTACCAAATTCCATCACGACACCATTTTACTAGAAAAGCTATGCCTCACCTCTACCAGAAGGTTTGTAAAAATGTAATTATTGGGCTACAAAATGCCATTTTCCCCACTGTACAGTTAACCACAGATTTATGGACAAGCGGAATAGGGCAAATTAAAGATTATATGACTGTGACAGCCCACTGGGTTGGTGATTCACCTTCACCAGCAGGAACAGCAGCAGCATGTACCCAAGTATGTCACATTTTTCAGAGGCAGGTTACTCTGTGTATCATCTGCTTCACTAAGAGGCATATTATTATTATTATTATTATTATTATTATTATTATTATTATTATTATCGTAGTTTTGTAAGGCACCACATTGCTCTACTGCGCCGTACAGTAGGGAAGACAAGGACATACATAAAACAAGACATACGCAAAACAAGAACAGACAAGGCAGACAAAATGAATGGAGACATGAAAACAAAGGGTATGGAGAACCCTGCTCATTAGAGAGCTTACACTCTAGAGGGATGAGGGCACAGCTGAAACAAGAGGAGTGAGTGTGGCTCAGAGTGGAGATTGGGATAGTTGTGAGGGTGCATTAGTGTGGATAGTGTTATCGAGGATAAGGTCACCTCTAAAAAAGAGATGGGTTTTCAAAGAGCATCTAAAGATTTGAAGGCTCTGGGAAAGTCTGATTGAGCGTGGTAGGAAATTCCATAAGTGGGGAGCAGCATGGGAGAAGTCTTGAAGGCGGGAGTGAGAGGTGGTTATCAGAGACAAGAGAAGTCGCAGGTCATAGGTAATACTGCTGACAACCTGTTTGAAAAGCGAAGGGATGTCATTGCAACATGGCTTATCCTGCTTGGAATCTCCTGAGGATATGTGTCAGGCGCCGTCTCCGCACTGACACTTGGTGCAGGGGACGGACACCTGCACCTTACAAGCAACCATGTCCTGTTGCCTAGCAGCGGGACGCTATCTCTGCTCACCTGTCCGCAGCCAGCATGTCTTACCGCCAAAATCTCCCTAACCCTACCAGGAGGCACCTTAGGGTATTTAAGGCAGCCTCTGACACATGTCTAGTGCCAGAGTATTTGGTCTTCAGCCTTGCTCCAGCGTTTGTTCCTGTGTTGCTGTTATTTGGATTCTGACCCCGGCTTGTTCCTGACTTCTCCTTGGTTCCTGATTCTGGCTTAGACTGATATTTGGTATTGACCCGACTTTCTGACCATTCTGCTGCTTCTGATTTGGCTATATCCATTCCTCTGGTTTTGACCCGGCTTGCTGACTACTCTTCCATCCTGCATCCTGGTGGGCTCTCACCGCTGCCTCAATTGTTACCTTGCCAGCTGACTGATACTGAGGGCCGCAACCTGCACGTCCCTTGCAGCGAAGTCCATACCTCCTTGCGGGGGTTCCTGGTGAAAACCAGGGGCGTGTTAGACTCCGCGCCTCAGTACTCAGTAGCGCCAACTGCTGGCAGGTATCATCAATTCCACCTAGTGATTCTGACAATATGTGATTTCTGATAACGCCATCAATATTATTAGAGCATTTCAGCGGGGGGAATTCCATCACATTCCCTGTTTTTCTCAATCAACTTGGTGGTACAGAACTTTTTAAAAAATGACAATGACATGCAGGCGATGCTGTCTGTGTCCTGAAATATTTGGGGTAATTTTTGGGATTCTGCAACAGCAAGAATGCAGCATCTGCAAGAAGAATAGAATTTAGGGGGAATGTACTTTAGTCCAGCGCAGTGGAGAATTCTTTCAGTGTTGTGTAAGGTGCTGAAACCACTTGAAGTAGTCACCTGTGAAGAGAGTGCAGAAACTGTTAGCTTGAGTCAGGTGATTTCCCTAATTAGACTTTTTGAAAAGCAGCAAGAGAAATTGAAGGAGGAAATGAAACAAAGCAATTCCGCTAATTATGTTGGCCTTGTAGATTAAGTACTTTATTCGCTTCACCAGGATCCAAGAGTTAGCAACATCTTGAAATCGGATCATTACATTTTGGTAACTGTGCTTAATCCTAGGTTTAACAGCTACCGTATTTCCCCAAGTATAAGACGCACCCATGTATAAGACGCACCTTAATTTTGGAGACCAAAATGAAAAAAAAGCTTCCTGAGACGACTGGGGTCTCCCACTGCCGGCTGGACGTCCCGCGCCATCTGATGCTCTGAGCATGCTGCCCTCCTGGCGGTTTTCAGATTCCCGGGTGCCCCCGCCTTCTGAGAGTCCCCCCTGGCCCTGGTGGCTCCTAGCTGAGTGCCTTACCTCTCGGAGCGCCTATCACGGCAATTGTGGCCTGTTTCCGGTGGAGACCAGGTGCTGGAGTTGGAACAGCCGGCGGACCCACTACTTCCGGTTACGCGGCGGGACTTCCGGTTCACCTGGATCGATCGGAGTCAGCACCTCATCACTGGAGCCTTTAGTGCAAGTTACCCCCACTGCTCCTCTTAATCGCTGGGTTAAAGCTCGCACAGGGATGGCTCCTGCCAGCGGGGACACGGTGTTCCATACAGCCAGCGGGGACACGCTGTTCCATACAGCCAGCGGGGACTCCCCTCTCCTCTCTCACATCCAGGTGCCGAGTTCTTAATTGAGGTAAGTAAGACTTGCAGTGTATAAGACGCACCTTTTTTTTAGACCCAAAATTTGAGGGAAAAAGGTGCGTCTTATACATGGGGAAATACGGTATGTCTTTTCTTTCTTTCCAACTGACCCAGATCTCAAAAGATGCAATGAGCTCATGGTCAACAAGCTGACAGCTCAAGTGGTACATGACACAATGACGTCTCCTCCTTCAGTTTCTCTGGTAATTGCTGCTAGGAAAAAAACTTAGCTTTCCCAAGACACCCAGTGGTTATGCAGATGAGTCTGCACAACATTTTGACATTTGGTCTGGTCCAAAAGAATTGTCCAAAAATCGTGACAGCTCTTCCATAAAATTAACTACAAATTCCATGAGGAAGGCCATTACCAGCAATTACATCAAAATACACAGGCTACTGTGATTGTGGATTACAGCGGGGATGAATTAGTATTGTTTGAGATGATGTATACACTGATGAGAGTGAATATGATGACAGTGTATTTTGCAGATGCTGAGATCTAGCTGAGAGAAGGGAGCTAGCTGATGCTGGTATGCTTGGTAATATTTTGGGTAGAATGGCAATTTTATGTTTTTCTACAGTAAACTTTCACCTTTATTACCGGCTCGGCTCAGCATCTCTAATTTTCAATTATACGTTACAGTTTATTTGCAGTAGATAAAATGACTAATGTAAGATATGTGTGTGAGTTATGCCATCTGTGTAATAAAGCATTTAAGTTTAAATAAACTATTTATAACTGTCAATCAAATGGTAATGCAATTATGTCTTTGCTAACTGAATGCTGCAAAATTAGTTTTCTTATGTTTATGAAAACTCATCATTCCTTAACGGCCCTGTTATATTCGAACACCAATCACATGACAAGTATTAATGCTGAATATTATTATTTTTAATTCAATAATAATGAAATAATCTACATACACATCTGGATTTGCATAGATAGTGAATTTTAACTTCACAACGGTATTGCAGCTATTTGTAACCCTGTAATTTTATACCACCTTAACACTCAGCTTAATTTTTGTATTTATATTTTGTGGTGGGTGATAGAAACTCACCTCTGGAGGTTGACCATAGTTGTATTTACAAATGTACTGAATATCACTGGTCTTTAAGCATGTCACTTAAAGACCAGTGAAATATATATGTAGCATATTTAAACAAACAAATCAATAAATACAGTAATGTTCAAAATGTGTGATGATAAGGATATGGCGCTGCCTTAGTTTCCCACTGTGATCCTCGTTCAATATTAGCAATGTATACACTACAGGTGCTTATCACTCACTATTATTTATGGAATGGTGTTACCTTTTATATACTACTGAGGGCACATGTGTGTCTGATGCAGAACAACCTAACACAGTGGCTAAGTGGTTAGCACTTCTGCCTCACAGCGCTGGGATCATGAGCTCAATTCCCGACCATGGCCTTATCTGTGTGGAGTTTGTATGTTCTCCCCGTGTTTGCGTAGGTTTCCTCTGGGTGCTCCAGTTTCCTCCCACACTCCAAAAACATACTAGTAGGTTAATTGGCTGCTATAAACATTGACCCTAGTCACACTCTCTCTCTGTCTGTGTCTGTGTGTATATTAGGGAATTTAGACTATAAGCTCCAATGGGGTAGGGACTGTGGTGAGTGAGTTCTCTGTACAGCACTGCGGAATCAGTGGCGCTATATAAATAAATGGTGATGTTGATGATGATGGTTACAGTGAATTCCTTAGTTTGTGTCACATGCATATATATTTGGACTCAGGTAAGCATAAATTTGTCTTACAGATCAGAAGTGAATGTTCGTAGATGTTTAGTCCTATACCTCTGTCGCTTTCTCTTCTTTAATCTTCAATACTCAATATTCACAGCATGGGAATACAGTACTCTATAATGCAATAGAGAAAGAACAATCCACTATATAAGGAAAAAGGCAGCAGCCTAGTACAATTTCCTCACTTCTTTGAGTGCTGTTCAAAATATTTTATTTTACCATTAAATCACTAAATAGACTCATAGAAAGGTTTTAATCTACTAGCGAACCGCCTGGTAGTCAGTTCATGTTACATAGAATACACATAGCTATAAAATCATATTTACCAACTTTGGAGATCTTGCCTCTGGGAGGGGAGATCTCCATGCTGCTTCTTGGGGGGCGTGGCCGCACAAATGGCATCATTAGGCTCCGCCGCTCTGCTAAACTGAACCAGATACGGCCTATTACAGAAACACACTTCACCAATGACGTGAGCAGTATACGGGAGGTTGCCCTGCTCTCCCAGGAGTCTGGTAGAACTCCTGGACGTTCTGGGAGAGTAGGCAGTATGTATAAAATATAAGCATTACTCTGGTAACTATTTTGTTTTTTATTGCTGCTAAATATTTGGTATTTAATTTGTAATTGATATCATGCTGCATGCAATTCATGTGGGTTGTAATGTTTGGTTGACTGATGCTGTAATGTAGGCTTGTACTTGTTGGTATGTACAGGAGTGCCTTCGCTCTGTCTCCTTAGTCGGGTTGCCATGGTTACCTTTAGTTTCCTCATACTTGCCTACTTTCAGTAGGCGACGTCCCGGTGAGGGGTGTGACTAATGGGCGGAAGAGGGCGGGGCGCCTCGAAGCACGTCATTTTGGCGGGGCCAAAATGATGCGATTCTCAGTAAATTGCGTCATTTTAACAAGGGAATTCCGGGATGCAGCAGAAATGTCAGCTCTCGTGGGAGCCCGGGAGACAGACCAGAATTTCAGGAGTCTCCCAGACTTTCCGGGAGAGTTGGCAAGTATGAGTTTCCTGGTGGTCTAGGAGGAATCAGGAAGTGGGACTCCAATGTCTGATTAGTGCTACTGTGCATGCCCAGACCTCCGAAACTGTAAGTTCAGCTTTTCACGCCGCACATACTTTCAGATACTGAAGGAGACAGTCACAGCATAGAGAGCTGCGTGGCACCAATAATATAAGTCCCCCAAAAGCCCTCAGATAGTGAACGGAGGCTCCCTACTGTTTCTACAGATATATTAGAGGAGTCTGCAACAATATAAAGTCATACTTGCCGACTTTCTTCAGCTCCCTTCCGGGAGCCAGCCAGTGGAGGGGGGCGTGAGGGGGACGGGACGGCCAAAATCGCGTCATTTTCACCGGGAATCGTGGCGTTTGGGATCTAATTCTGCCCACTTCACTAGGAAGTGGGGCACTTCCTAGTGAAGTGGGCAGAATTCGGGAGATTGCCACACTCGCCCGGGAGACTCTCGCAAAATGCGGGAGTCTCCTGGACATTCCGGGAGAGTTGGCAAGTATGCATAAAGTGCACGGCTGTGCAGTATAGCAGACGTGCCTGCATTTGTATATCTAGATAAGAGTGCATCACCACCAGCATATCTACATACAAGTGTGTACTGCATATAACCTGTATTGCCTGATGGCTGCAACTGTTGTTACTGCTGAATACTACGGTACTACAAGCAAAAGTGAGTAACTGCATTCATCTGTTGTTATCATCTTTAAATAAACAGCAACCTGTTTAAATTACAAAAGCGTTGTGGCTTAACATCCACATTAACACCGCTAAACACCTTTAGTAACATCAGAAGATATAACCAACATACTAACACACATTAACATACAGTATATTCTCTACCATACACATGGTTTGTCCACGGCCAGTTAACCTGCCAGTATATTTCTTTGTTCTGTAATAGGAAATTGCAGAATGCAGAGAAAACCAATGCAAACACTGCACAGATTGTGCCCTGTTTGGAAACTTTGCAAGCCCTGTAAGACAGAAATGCTAACCTTGGCCACAATGTCGCATAAGTTTCTATTGTTAAATAAGTTTGTGTGAAGAACTGTGGGCTTTGCAGTACCCGCTAACCTAACCCTTGAAAATCTGTCAATTGTACAGTGTTTTTAAACAGATCATTAAAAGCTCATCAGCATTGTCAATGCTGAGGTTAGTTGATATTTGCTCATTTTCATGGGTATGCGCTGCTTACTATGGTGATCTAATAAAGTTGTTGTGAACTTAGATCTTTCTCAATTAACCTTACATTAAAATCACTACAGGAACAGTCTGCATTCATTTACTCACTTACATACAATGACCCAGACCAAGATATGAATCTGGACAAGTTTTCACCTAATTTAACAGCTATGTCCTTCAAATTAACCCCCAACATGTGGAAATACACAAGGCACTATGTAAACAAATCAAAAGTAAAAGTTGAACCTGGTAGCAACTTCTATTTAACTGCTAAGTGAAGACCAAAAAATATGAATATATATACAGGTCTATTTACTACTATGCAGTGGTAACACTCAGTGTGTGTGTAGCTGCAAATCGCAGAGATACTTAATGCAGTACTGCTACTATTTACTATGTCAGGACTGCTCAGGGAGCACCAACGTAGATCCTCCTGATACACAAACTGATGTCATTGTTCACCAGCAGCCTAACGCTATGAAATGCTGCAGCTAAAGTGCATGCATGTGTATGGGATTTGACCAAATGGGAAATCATGCAAACTTCTCTGGCTTCGCAGGACCCTGTAGGGACATCTCAGGATGGCATTGTAGTGTTAGTTTGCAGCAAAAAGCATTCCAATTGGACATGAACCACAACCAGTGCTGGAATTCAAATAAATTAACAACCGGTTCTCTGCCCTAATGGCCGTTTTAAGTGTACAAAAAGATATACCGAAGGTAGTTTAATATTTCATGCATTTAATACTCAAATAAGAACAATAAAAGAGGTACACAAAACTAAACTATGTTATAAGAAAGAGTTTTGTGCCATGCTGCCTTTTACCCCTTCACACTGTGCCATGCTGCTTTTGCCCCCTTCACTTTCTGCCATGCTATTTTTGCACCTCTTCACACTCTGCCATGCTGATTTTGCCTCTCTTCACACTGTGCCCTGCTGCTTTTACCCCCCTTCACTGTGCCATGCTGCTATTGCCCCTCGCCATACTCTGCCATGCTGCTTTTACCCCACTTCACACTGTGCCATGCTGCTTTTGCCCCTGTTCATACTCTGCCATGCTGCTTTTACCCCTCTTCACACTCTGCCATGCTGATTTTGCCTCTCTTCCCACTCTGCCATGCTGATTTTGCTCCCCTTCGCTTCCATTCCTTTGCTTACCTTTTCTGTCGGCTTCTTTCTTCTCTTTTCTTCTCATCTTGTCGTCTGTCTTCTTGCTTCTTGCTTGCAGGCTCCTTCCTGTGCCGCTACTCACTGAACGTCGGGCGTGATGACGACACGCCCGACATTCAGTGCGGACAGAGCAGGTTGGAGGAGTGCAGACGTCGTGAACAGGTGAGCATTTTTTATTTTTTTAAAGGACTCTGCTCCCCCCACCACTGAAGAGGGTGGACTCAGTCTAAAGCCACCGGGTCGACGAACTGACCGTAAAATTAGGTATCGGTTCTGGCGAGCCGGTGCAAACCGATTGAATCCCACCACTGACCACATCATGTTATGTACGGATCCCACGTGATGACCAACATAGACAGCTACCATGAGGCTCACAGACTTGGCAACATATTAATACCAGTATATTCTCTAGCAATTCTGGTCATGCATATAAAGTTGTTTCTAACATTGGGATAGTCCCTGCAAATTTGGACTGTCTTGACAATTGAGAAGTATGAATAATTACCATTAGATATAAATTGGCTTGCTGGTCTTGATTATATATATAATGTTAATGGTCATATGTGTAAAATTTCACAAATGAGCTATTAAAATATGTATTTAATATATTAGAATGTGGTTACAATAGGTGTCCTTCAGCTCAGCTAGTTTATCTATATACATGTTTCATAAATCCCAACTGTTCCAATTGGTTTAGGGTACTGTCCAGCCCTTTCAACAGGACTTTTGTTCCCTTTGTTGTGACTGTTTGGAGGTTTGCCCTGCTCACCAATGTGGGGAGGGTAAGAGCATGACCCAACGTTATACGGCCATGCTTTCAGTATGGTATGACCTGGGGTAGGCTGCCATAAAGAAGCAGCACTGATACTTTGTTCCAATGTATATTCATGATTTTGTTCTCTCACTTCATTTAAACAAGCACGCAATATTGTAATATATAAAACTAAAGAGTAATGGGCACCGTTCTAATTTGCAAAGCTTTTCTATTTGATAAAGGATTGACATCAATACAAATTGTGTGTGTGGGTGCATTTATGTGTGTCCTTAAATGATCCTTGATCACACAGGTGTGGGAACAAACTATTTTGGAGGTCTATTTTGCTAAATCACACAATGGGTAAATGTTTACGTGAAGCACATCAACACAAATACCAGCTCTTGGCCCAGGGCTACCACCCCAATTGCCCTTATTGTAATTCACTGCAGTTTACATGAAAAAAAACATGCAACTGTTCAATGCAGTTTGCATCTTCTTGCTTCAAGAGTAACAGTAATAGAGTATGCTTCATACACAGTACTGTACAGTACCTAAGAGCCCGTCATTTCTAAATGCTAAATGTATAAGAACATGAGCATTGAGCTTTCCACAGGCTCTCTATTATAATCAATGTCCTAAAAATCTTATTACATCTTAGTATATTTAAAAGTTTATTAAAAATTTTTAGTGTTCTCTATAATTATTTAAATAGGAGGAATTTTCTCCAAATATGTACTTGATGTCTTGCATTATATAGTAGTAACACTTTTAATACCTGCATGATATACATGTGATTACTCCTCACTTACTTATGCCAACTAATCATTTCAGATTCTATGCAATTTGAAATAAGAAAAAATTATTAAACTTATGAGATTCTTCACATAAGTTTTGGAGAATGTTTTATGGTTAGGGTACAGTTTAATAAACTGTACTTCTGTGTTAACTCAGCTTTAGAAACAATACACTATAATTCTATTTATTATATATATATAATAATAATAATATATTTGAGGTTTCAATCATTCTCATAAAGCGAGAAAATAACAGTTGGTTTTCTATGGTTTCTTATCTCTCTAAGTGCATTTTTAGATATAACTTGAAGCTTAGGTCACTAAATTATGATTTATCTTGAAATATAAGAGCTTAAAATAGCAATAAGTTTATTATATGTGCATATATTTAACTCCAGACTAGAGAAGCCCGGGGCAGCATTTTCTGAATGACAGATAATATGAGTTTGCAGGGAGAATCCAGGACTGCTGTAAGCTACAGTCATTGTAAACAAAAGGGAAGAACCATTAGCAATGTGAGTGCTTAGCCTTCTTTACCAACAGTTCTTTGTGTTTTTCTCTCTGTTGGCTGCAGTGTTGATGAGATTAGAAAGCACATTAAAATCTGTTTCATTATGCTCTACAAGGAAGATATTAAATAGTATGGGCTATTAAATCTTTTATTAGGACAAAAATGAAAGATTACTTATCTGTTCATTTAATAATAGTAATAATGATAATAATAATAATAATAATACACATTTAGGCTTACGGTTTAAGTAATTTTTAATGTTTATTTTTTAATAATATGACAAATATATACATTTATATGCGTTAAGCACATATTTTGGGTACATTTGGCAATAAAACAGTGCATTGATCACTTTTAGATATTTTCAACCCAATACAGTGGCAATTAGAGCATGCTAAATGCAAATTCTTAGCAAATCGAGACAAAAGTGCTAAGTCATTGCATACCTTTTATTTACAATGAGACATAGTTATATTTCAACAAACCTTATTTCAGGACTCACATATTATTAACTGATAAGTTAAATATGCCTATTTGCCAAACAAAAATGTGTTTAAACATTAACTAAATAAATATGGCTATTCTTTACATTAGATAACAAAAATTAATGTTGTTCTCTCCCTGTCTGAGAGGGTGGTGGTTCACAGCAGGTGCCTACTGAGAATTATAGTTTCAGGAGTCAGTTACCGGGGGGCCCTTACTTTTTATAAAAGATCCAAAAGTTGTGACCACACACTATGCACTTTTTATGTATTTTTGTACTTGTATTGCCACTGTCCATTGTAAATAGGCTTTGCCAGAGACCCCCGGGGAAGGCTATCGCCTGCAATACCCGGCTTTTCTCCCTGTCTTAAATAGGGCATTTTGTCTGCAAATACAGAGCATCTCTGTGATACAGGCACTTGTTAGGGTGGCCACCAAGAGTCCTATAGCAACTCTGCTAGATACTATGGTAATGGAAGTGATGGGAGAAACTGTCCATGTAAGTGGCCAAAGGAAAAGCATTGTTGAAGTAAAAGCAAATTAAATCTTGCTAATTATATGTCAGGATGTAGGAACCTGCATAAGAAGTGGATTCTCTAGTCTGATGAGATTTACACTTTTGGCCCAGAGACTATGTTAGCACAAGCCTAACATTGGGCTATACCTCAAGAAAATTGCTCATACGCTGAAGCATAATCATGGGAACAGAATGGTATGGTGATGCTTTTGTCCTTCAGACATAGACCACTTAGATATCATGTTAACTGCCATTAATTTATTATGCTGGGTACAATACTAATTCCATTTGGGATTACACAAATAAACTAATAATATTATAGATTTATGCAATCTTTTAGGGCATTGTAGCACATGGCTACAACTAGCAGTGCTTGGTGTAGCCATTGCATTCTGGAGGGGAATTTCAAACCTGATAATCTTTTAATCAGTTTCCTTGTTGCATATAAGGATGATGTCACATTTAGTGCACTCTTGTTATATATTGTGTATATATTGCTGGGACTGTTTGACACTAATTAGTACATGTCTTGTGAAATACTGTGTGCTGTGAACTAAACTGGGAGAGGGCAGACGGCTGGGTACTGAATTTGTACATTCTGATTCATTTCTCATTTATAATTTACTGACTAGCTGTTATTATCTGCTATTATGTTTCTACTAAATGTACAAAATAATGGTCAATGAAAAAAAATGAAACACCACTTTACTACTAAGCATTTAAAAGAGTTTTTACATATCCAATCATATTTAAATAGCAGTTTAATGTATTAAAATATATATAAACTAGAGGAGCATTAATGTACATTTCGGCTTTGGATTTTTTTTATATCCTAAATTATTAGACTGAGCCTGGTGTCATTTATAGAGAACATTTTACTGTTTCACCCTTGGTAAATAAACGGGCAGTACAGTCCTGAAATCACAGAAAGTCCTGAAATCACAGAAACTGAGATGTTTATAATAATACCTAAATAAACTAGCATAAAACATACTACATAATGTGCACAATGGGGGGAATTCAATTCCCCCCGAAGTACCGCAGCGCTGACACTATTACCGTTATTACTGTAATAGTGCGTATTTACCTCTATTACGGTAGTTCTAACGCCGGCTTTTTGCTCGCAGCTCCCCTAAGCAGAAAGTCGGGTTAATATTACTGTAATAACGGTAATATCTATAACGCAGCGGTACTGTGGGGGGAATTGAATTCCCGAATGCTTCCACAGGGCAAGTTGCTGAACATTTTTTTAACAGATACTGTTACAAACTTTTATTTTTAGCATAACGCTCCTATTTCCAGCCTTTTAAAAGGGGAGTAGCAATAGAGGCTACAGGGGTGAAGTTCATATTAATAAGAGCTACACAACCTGTTAGCCTATATTGACGTATTCTCAGAATTAGGTAGTAACGTAGCACATTGAAACCCTGAAGCTATCTCTTATAACAATGTATCAAGAGTTTTAGCTTACGGCTTTCTAGATGTTTTCATACACCCAAATTAACTTGTTTATTAAGAACTGGAACTCTCGATTGATATCAATTAAGCTGGCCTCATAGATAGTGTTGTAACATAGGATTAATATATCACAAAGCAACGGCAATTTACAGGAAAGTTTTTCCTTATACGATAGTATTAATTAACAAATAGATATTTCAAGGGGAGTAGAAATAGAGGTAACAGGAGTGAAACTTTCATTAGTAGAAGTTACTAAACCTCTTTTGAACATATATACCGCATGTCTTTTGTCACAATAATAGAAGTTCAAGCGCATCCAGAGTTTTAATTCACAAATTTCACGTTTAACACTTTATATTTTGCGTATTTTAAACAAACAAGTTTTTATATTAATGTTAATAAAGGTTATATTTTAATGTATCTGATGCTCTAAATACAAAAATTCATGGATAAGGAGGGAGCTATAGTGCACCTAGTAAATAAATTCTAGTTCTTTTATTTTCTAATTGTACTTTTTGATAACTGTCATGTGACCAGAGACATAATACTCTAACCCTGGATTATATGGGGTCATATGAACTGTCTAAGAATACAGTAATACACTGCTAGTCCCTAATATCATAAATAACATTCATTTCAAACAACATACCACAAGAAAATGATATCACAGTCAATGAAAACCTTTTAAAGAAGTCCATCCTCAGCAGTGCTAATTAGCATAAATTATTTCACTGGCCATACTTTTGTGAGTGTACCCATTAGAACCGGACAGGAGACACT
This sequence comes from Mixophyes fleayi, assembly GCF_038048845.1. Classification (NCBI taxonomy): domain Eukaryota; kingdom Metazoa; phylum Chordata; class Amphibia; order Anura; family Limnodynastidae; genus Mixophyes; species Mixophyes fleayi. The sequence continues at coordinate 100,341,258 of NC_134406.1, forward strand.
TTATTTATAATTGAGGAGCACAATTATAATGGCAGTCTTGTAACCAGTACAGCGATCAAAAGCAGCAGTTATTGTCCCAGGTATAACACAATGCACAATGCAGTGTGTTGCCAGGGGTATTATCACTGTGCTTTAATCTGATCTTGCAGGAGAAAAGTCAGGAATGATGCTGTTCCTTTGCTAGCATAGTCAAGTTATAATGGGTTAAAGGATGCTTCAGATACCAGGTTACTATCAGAGTGTGCACTAGTGATTAAATCTGTAATTCAGGTATACCTGGGAGTCATGCTGATGTAGTAGTTTTGCTCACAGCCCTTAAAATGTAGGGTTGGATATACTGTGTAGTGAGTGAGAATACACCGTCAGTTTGATTACACAGACCTATTTCCTGTTGTGTATATAGTTTTCAGCTCCATATTCACTATCACTGGTGTTAGCTCTTGTCTTTAGTGACAGCCTCTCTGTAGCCACTATAATGAAGTCTTTGCACATGCAGTATTCTTGGCTGGCAGCACACCACAGCTCTCTGCCTCAATCTAACTCTCAGCAACAACACTTGCCTCCATTTTCATCACAACAGCATAGCAGAAAATGTGTGTCTTTTCATAATGTCTCTTTAGCACTCACTCATTCTCTGAGGCTACTCCTCTCAACAGTCTCTGTCTCAAAAAACCTAGAACTTTACAACAGCCTCAGAGCCTGGGTTTCCCCTGGGTCCTAGAGTCTCTCCTGTGACACAGTCCTGTGCCACAGAATCCTTATGCCCTGCAGTTTCTGGGTATCACATGCATACTCTCCCAGTATGTCTAGGAGGCTCATACATTTCAGAGAGAGTTGTCCCGGAATCCACCGTCCAGAATCCTGTCTTTCCTTCTTGTAAAAAAGTCGCGGGAGGGGCAAGATTACGCAATACTGGAATTATCTTTGTAAACAATCTGTATAAGGTCCTGAGACCTCTGGACTTATTACAGGTTTCTCTGCCCATCTTAAGCTTACAGTTCTGATGAATGCCTTAAAGTCATTGTATCCATTGAAAAAACTTTACATTCTTTTCAGCAGCACATAACTTTTTCTCCAGAGAGACTTTATATTCACACCAGCAATTGACATTCACATAATTTCCCATGCACACATAGAAATTGGATATACCTCTAAGTTGATCCGACAAATGTTCAGTGTCCCCCCTCATTGCATAATGGACCCCTTTCCTCTAACCTTAATCTTAGCCATTCCTCTTTCCTTGTCTTTGTGTTGACTTTCCATGGCAGTTGTTCCACTAACTTTTTGCACATGTTTGATAACTGTAATAATCTTTTTTTTGAAAAACCTAAAACAATTTATTAAAAGATATAAGCAAAACTCAAAACCCTAATGCTAAAAGAATATTAAATCAATGTGACCAGCACATTGTAGTGCTTGGTTGTCATGGCATTTGTGCGATCCAAACTTGAAAACATGTGGATATTTAAAATCAGGTAAAATAAAGATGATGACAATCTCAGGAGGAACATTATTTTTTATATAACACAAATGTATACACATGCACAATGCTTCCACAGACTAGATGACAATGTATTTATGTTCAGTTGCATCTAAATAAGTAAGTCCACACTTTATCTGAAGTATCCCACATTTCATATGTAATACTCAGCTCTGCTTTTCATCCTATATTTGCTTTTACTGTAATACCCTTGTGCCACAATCATCCATAAAAGCAGGTCCACAATACTTGAAACAAAGGGTCTCTCCTAAAAATATACAAGTGAGTACCTTTCCATAGACTAATATGTATTGCTGGCACATTGTATTTTTTAGTGTTTAAATAAAAGTGCTACCCCAATCATGTTATATATAAATTGGACAAAAAAATTAATTTGACAGCTTTGTTCCGTTATTTATGCAACTTTTTGTTTCAACTCTCTTGACAGGAATTAATTTACTAGAATTGAATATATATGCAGCAGCACAGAGGTTAATAGAATTGTGTGACTGAGAAGCAGTGTTAAATTTTGTTGTCCTAGTTTTTTTCATTTAATTCTGGAGGGTCAATCCTCACAGAGGCTGACAACCAGGAGATTAACAGAGGATTTCCCTCAGAACATGTTTATGATAGATTATTACCCAGTCCTAAAGGTATTGTTCTTGTTAGTATTTCAGTATGCACAATAGTAATACTTGCTAAATGCTAAAGATTTACACTCTGCAATCAGCAATATTTAGGAACACACTCACATCTTCACTAACACGAAATCATTAGAAACATGTATATTTTGTACCACTTTTTTATAATTACAATGCATTCTCAGTCATCATCTTTTTGTTTCCTATTGCTTGTACTATTTATTGTTATTATAATATTAAAGGGAGATTTTACTGCAATATTGGAAATGCAAAAATCACTATTTAAATAAACTTAGTTTAGTGTTTCGGAGAGTTTTTGTATGGCAATTATTATTATTTTACCTTATCCAAGATCACAAAATATGAAACGCTCCATTGTAATCGAGGGCTATTCATATATGGAATTTTTTTGGAATAAATAGTGTTTCTTGGCACAGAATGTTGTTGTTTTTTTACTTTAATTTTTGTATTTATTGTACACTGTTTACAGCTAAAGTTGGCAGGAACTTTTCTGAACCGCAGAATTGCAGACTTGCTTTACTACTTTATTTTCGCAAGTGTGCCTATTTGTCCACTAAAAGCATTTCATGGTGTACATATCGTCCTTGGACAACTTTCCTAATAAGACTCTAATTGTACAGAACTCCCATATGTTCCAGTTTGCCCAGGGCAGTTCCCTTTTTCCACTCAAATATTTAATTAACAATGACTTTTTTTTCCCTTTAATTCAAATTTATGATACCCCCAAATGAAAATAAGTGGGAATAGTCTGCTATCATTTTTTTTAATCTTATTTTGAGTCATCAGGGAAATACTGGGTGAATTTAATGGCCCGAAAAATTCAGGTCACATGGGTGGTTGTCCCAGGTTTTTATTTTAAAATGATGGTATACATGTATCCTTTGTGCGGAAGTGGTCAAAGTGGAAATTTAGAAGTGGCAGTATGGAAAATTTAAATAAATGAAATTTGATAGTTTTACATTCAAAGCAGTAGTTGTAGTGGCGGTATGGCAATCCACCGCATACCATTCCACTTCCACCAATGTTTGGGGGAATATAAAGCTGTACAAAGACTACAATTCCCTAGCTGTTTAGTCAGTCAGAAAAGAAAATGTAATGTATGTGGCACTTGATTATATTGGCCACGGATCCTACCTATTCAGGTATTGTATACATTATCCCAACTACAGTGCTAGAAATGACTTAACAAGCTGTGCAACAGTAATCTCATCTTGTTGCTGTACAAGTGACTGGACCAGAGCTTAAGTACAATTAACATAGGGAAATGGACTGTACCTATTATACAATTAAATTTATGTGTGTGTATACACGTTCAATCTTATCTATAATTCCATATTTAGAATTCATTTTACACTTGAAATGTTGTTATACATAAATATATCATTTGATTATATGACATTTCAAAAGACTGCCTACGATATTAACACAGTTTTATATTTTACAAACAATTTAGACATCCATACACACAAAACCCACAGCTTTTTAAAATACATGAAAACTGGCATTTCAATAGAAACTCCAAAATCTAAAATAAAGACTTAAAGAAACAATCCCATTAAAAAATAGGTATGTTATTTTAATTATTTTTTTTTAAAAAAGTACAAATCACAGTGGCAGGCTATAAGAAGTACCCTGGTAATTACCATTTACCTTGGTTTGTTTCTCCAGGCTGCTATTAATGATTTATAGTTCTATACAGTTGGCACAGTGTCATGTAACTACCATGGCAACTACAGTCACATGGCTCATGATGTAGTGAGCCAAGGCTTTGAGACACGCCATCTGAGCTCATCCTCCACTGTAAAATCCTCTCCTTTTAAATTACCCTCTGCCTTCAGATGACATGCTGAGAATCTTGAGCTTGTGAATGTCGTTCGAGCCATACTTTTCTGTCTTCCAGAGCGATTTTGAAAAAGGGATAATGATTTGTAGAAGTACAGCTAAGAAAAATGACATATGCATGCTTAAAATGTACTTAACTTACTCTTTAAAGAAAAAAGGTCTATGTGGAATTGCTGCTTCTTGTTTTTAAAATTATGAAGAATAAGCCAAAACATTTATCATAAGCATTTCTAACTATATTTTATTATGATAGCATAAGATCCTGTTTCTTGGTAATGACAATAATTCATTTATGCACAGTGAATGCAGCTTTGTCCAGCATAAAATTATCACAGATACATCATTTGTGAAATTTGTTTAGCTGACAGACAATAACAGGAACATATTACATTTTTTTGTAAAGCAAGTTATCAGAGACATAGCATCTTGGTTGTTACTGTAGATACCACTTATGGAATAACAGATGCAAAGATTAGATTACATTACCTAAAGTACTAGAGCGTAATTCTTAATTGTGGTTTGTGAACAACATAAAACAAAGTGCAATATGATACTAGTTATATATCAGGACATTCCTCCCTATTTTGTTAGGTGGGAAAGAGGGACACATTTTAGTACAACTTTTTCGCACATAAGCTTTACTCCTAGCCCCTCTCTTAGACCTCCCATACCATGCCCCACTCCCAACATATTACTGCTGTGGGAGAAAAAAGGCTACATTCCTCCTCACATATTTCCCCCAGATCATGCCTCCTGCATTAATTTTATTTTAGGTTATTGTTCCCCTGTATTTATTTCCACCAGGTTATTCTCCCAATCATAAAGTCATTGCTAAAAATATCGACATCTGTACAGTTTTTTTCAAATAGTGCACCATTTTTTGCAGAAAATTGTTGAAATTAAAACATATTTTGGTATCCAAGTATATATTTATTTTGTTTGCACTGAAAAAACCCACAAACAGCATAAATATTTACTAAGGCGTATTCCACACAGAAATGGTCTGGACAAAACTTTTGGCATAATTTAGAAGTTGTTCAAATAATTATACTTGGAACTGATGAAAGCTCATTAAATGAGCTTGAATAAAGAAAAGTACGCATTCTCCTGTTTTATCAGTGTCTACTACAATAAACATGGAGAACAGAAAGAAATCCAAAGAATCTCCAGAAACCTTGATGTGCACCATTTTTTAGGAAGTTTAAGACCCATTACACTGTAGCCAACCTCCCTAGATGTGGTTGCACAAGACAACTTGATAGAAGATTGTAGCTTAAGAAATGGTGGAAAAAGCACAACAATCACCTGCCAAAGTGATTCAAGCTTCAACCCTCACCATGTGTCGCCAACTAAATGAACAGGGGTTATATGGTAGGAGGTCCAGGAAGGTCCCAATTCTAGGAGCGAGACATAAAAATAACAGACTGGAGTTTGCCAAAACACACCTGTACAAGCCAAATTCCTTCTGGGTCAATATATTTGCATCTCAAGAGGCTCTTAGTAACCAACTACAGTCTCCACGTACCCCTCTCTCAGCATGGATTCTTGGTGCCTCCTATGGGACTCTTTAATAAGATTAGTTTAATGTGGCCCACCTTGCCGGGGACCCAGGACCTCCTTCCTCCTCCTAGGTTCCGACACTCCAAAATGGCCAGCAACTTATACGTGTGGGGAAATAAGGGTCTTATAGACTCAGGTCCCCCACATGATGACTCTAAATCCATCGCTGGTGCTTTTACGCTGCGCCACCACTAATGATGCGCTACATGCGCTTCAGTTCTGTAATATTCACAGAGATAGAATTGTAGAGACCAAATACTGGGGTTAACTTCAACTTATGTTTAGAAGAACTTCTATTCTATTTGAAAAAATGTACAAGAATTTTTGGCCTTGACTGTATATGGGCCCCATAGCAATAAATTGGTAGTGCCCCATGTATTTATTATTTATTTATTATTGTTTATATATCACCAATACAATTAGATAGTAATGTAAAAGATTATGCAGTCTATACTTCAGTCACTGCCTCTTTAGAGTTTACAATCTAAATTCCCTACTACTTGTTTGCCCTAAACATTTTATCAAAGCTGTCATGTCTTGTAATACAGGTTTATAGCATTTTTCTGCTTTATACAGTGGGTAGGGAACTGCTGGTATATATATAAATGCCCAGATTCCTGTCTTCCTTCATTATCCTAAGTTGACTGTATGGTCTGTAAGTCAGTAGGCATTGAGTAGAGCTGGCTGCTAGGCTTCATTACTTTGTTTGATGCACTTTAGAGGCAGACATTGTGGTGTATTTTTGCTCTTTGTATGTTTTTATTATTAGTAGCAGTAGAGAAAAATAACCAGTTAGGATATGTAAATACAGATGGCTTTGATTCATCTGTGTTCTGCATTATTTGAGTACTTCATAAGAGGTGGCACAAAGAAGGCTCAGTTACTTTCCCCCATCCATGTTTCTAATCCATTTTGCAACAGTCCTTGAGTGTTCACTTCTGCATCTTTTTGTTGATCCCCATGAGCTTCCATCTGTCCCATGTTGTCTCCTTATCAGGCACTCAGAAAATGGAGAGAAACAAGGATGGATCAAAGCCATCCATGTTCACATAATGTTAACAGTGATGCCAAGAATAATATTGGGCCTTGGTTCTGCCGCTTCTCCACCCCTCCCCCCCAGGCTGTGTACGCAACTACTGGGTGTATGAACATGTGGACACCACAGGCTGTGCATGGTGATTCAACAGAAACCAATGTTACACATGTAACCTAGGATGGACGTGACAGAGCTGACATGCAGTCACTTTGCCCAACCTTTAATGTGACGCCACTGGGGTTGCAGATGGGGCCCCAAACATAATCTTCTATCACCATGCTCGCACAGGAGGCCAGGACCTGGATACTTTGTATTTGCCAGACCCCCCTCTCGGTGCTGCTGACCATTTAACATATAATTATGATAATTATCATTATGACTCAACGGCACTTTCTTCATAAAACAAACCCAAGGCAATGAGTGCAATAACAATAATAAAGAATGATTTTTTAAAATTAATCTATCTGTTTTTAGTGTAGCTGGCTGTCTTCCTCCTTTCTTCTGGTTGTTTTGGCAAGGGCTCCTTGCTTTGCTGTCTAGATGGCCAAGGGATGAGTGGGCCACCATCAACCTAAAGTACTGCAGTGTAGGCCATGTTGCTAGTTACTATAATGCAATTCTTGTCTGCGCTAATAGCTAATGTGCTGCCAGTAAATTTACATATGTTCATTTCATATACAGCAACATAACTACCACTGCTGAGAATGCACATTCAAATGTATAATATGGATAGGAGCTGGGAAAGTTGTTTGTTTTGTAACTTTTGCTGTTCTACTTTGACTTTTTTGTTTTACATAGACTATAGAAGTGCTTTAGTTCGTTTATTAGGTTATAGTTTAAATCAAGTTTTATTAATTAGCTCTCAGTTAATTTGGTCAAGTTACATTAGCTAATAGTAAAGTCATTTAGTTTACTTTATTTTTCTTAAGTTAGTTTGTCTACCTTTTATTTTACAACAGTAACAAACAGACAGCTGTGAGGCTTCATGCTTTTTCTCCAAATGATCATGGACATCATAGTGCTATAAAGCTTTGTGAGTGGCATCTTCCAAATGCAGTGGACTGTCACACTTATTGTAAATTGAAATAACCCTTTGCTATTGCTATTACCTATCATGATTTTGTCACATTCCACAAAGGAATGACTAAATTTAGAGGTTCTCTATCAATTTTCAATAATTTATAATTGATAAGGAATTTTGTGTACCGTTGTCATCAAAGCTGACAATAGCTTGTAGTAAGTCCTCATCCCATTTCTAATATAGCACTGTCACCATAGCAGTTCCTTTAGTGGAAGGTGTTGGGGTGGCCCATTGTGACCACACACACTGTAAGATGCTTTTGAAAGTTTCAATGTTTGGAGGTATTCGGATGCACCCACTGGAGTTTGAAAATTCCGGTAGTTGAATCAAGAAATTACATGGGTGATGAAAGACCTCACTATACTTGAAACTGATTTTCTTGCATAAATCTGCACATTTTTTTGACATCTGTAGCTTTCTAACGTCATCATTTCAGCGTTCCACTATGTAATTCTTTTATGTTTTATATCAACCCCATTGTAGTGAAACAATTTGTTTTTGTGGCAGGATAAACTCTGCTTTAGCACTGTTGTTTCATGAAAGGCGGAAGGGCCATACTCTGAAATGTCACATCTTGATGCATTTTGAAAGGATTGCTGTGAATGGAAATCATAGCAGCTGGGACACAGCATTGTAGGAAGTCATGTTCATGTTGTGTCGTGTGTGAAGCACTTTACTAAATTTACCCAGCCTGAGGCTGGCATTGATTTTCATTAGCAAAGTCACTTCTAAAATATGTTAGGGACGACGTCTATTGAGCAATGCCAGGGTGCTGAGACAATTCAGTTTTTAAAATTAAGTAGCTCATTAATGTGTTAACCCATTCATATAAAACCATTAGGTAGTTTGTTATTGGCATTACTGAATGCAACGTGTTGTACTAAATGGTGTACACTTATAATGTCAAAACACAAAAGGCCCTTCTCTTTTTACAATAATATTAATGCAAACTCGCAAACTTAGAAAAAGGTTGGGACTTCATATGGCTGTCATAACAGTATAAGGGATATTTATGAGAACCAATGCACAAATAACTGCAAAGAGGTACTGTAGGCTGTAGCACCAATCAGATTCTGTTATTTTCTAGTACTATTGACCACAAGGCTGTCAACAAAATTGCACCGACATACATTTCCTCACTTGTCTCAAAATATCTCCCAACTCCATTCTCGGTTACAGGACTTTTTTTGCACCCACTTTGTGGAATTCCCTCCCTCGCACAGTAAGAATTTCCTCTAGTCTTCAAACCTTCAAGTGTTCTCTGAAAACCCACCTCTTCTACAAGCTTATGATATTCCTCAACCACCATCTTAATCTCCCTAGATTACCCTATTACCACCCTCTACACAGCTAATGCAAGACAACAACCCACTGACAAGACCAACACTGCCACGCCCACAGCCCACTCAATACTTTTACCTTTGCATTGTAGCTGGTCCATTGTGCAATATGATGTAGCACATGCCCTTGTGTTTCAAACGCCCATTGTCCTATAGATTGTAAGCTTGCGAGCAGGATTCTCTTACCTCTCTGTCTGTATGCACTACCCAGTATTGTCTTATTAATGTTTGTTCCCAATTGTAAAGCGATACGTAATTTCATTATCATAAAGCGATACGTAATTTGCTGGCGCTATATAAATAAATGTTGATGATGAAGATACCATTGTTTGTTGATCAGTCACAATTTTTAAACTGAAGTGTTATATGTAGTGAGGTATATCATCATCATCATCATCATTTATTTATATAGCGCCAGCAGATTCCGTAGCGCTTTGCAATTGGGAACAAACAGTAATAAAACAATACTGGGTAATACAAACAGAGAGGTAAGAGGGCCCTGCTTGCAAGCTTACAATCTATGGGACAATATGCAGTGGGGTATATTGGCACTATATAAATAATGGATAACAATAAAAAAGACAATTATTAGTGATATATTCTCAAATGTTGCAGATTTCCATACGGCAACTGACATCATGTAAATTGTTCCACAAATAGTAGTGGAGCAAGTAAAATCAGCAGGCTAAATTGCTACACTTCATTGTTAAAAAACATAATGAAAATTCAATAATTATAAGAAATGTATTGTAATGTCTTAAATTACAATGTTAATATATTATGGTTTTTATTCCCATCTCAAAACATAGCAATAATATACAAAGATTATTGTTCTCCATTAAAATCATTATTTCTACTAAGGAATAAGTCTGCATAATATATTTAAGGTTTTAAATTGTAAACATCTTTTTAAAGTGTTTTTTTTACTTTCATTTAATTAATAAATTATATTTTCACATTTTATTTTATTTTTTTAGGCTTATGTAGATTCTGGTTGACATACACTATGGTATAAATAGCAGTGCTAAATACCAGTGCTAAACTAGATGCTATAAAGTTGAAGCTAAACTATCAAACAGCCTCTACAGGAACACTTGTGAGAAAGTTTTGCATGAATCTTTCATTATCATAATTTAATAAAGTCTTCTTGATCTTTTCAGAACTTAACCAGGTTTAATAGTTTTCAGCATCCAAAAAAACAATCATAGCGCACTGTTTGTGCATTTATTGGATCGACTGTGCAGATTGGTATTTGGTAAATGCCAGGTAATTTCTAGTTCCTCCAGTTTGATCACAAATCATAAGATTTTATAGCAGGTGTTCAGCAACCTTGACCCTTTAATCGTTGTTGCTCAAAAACCCATATAATGTCACAGGTTGTATATTTGTTGAGTAGAAGGATCACACAATTACTGGAATACTGAATACTTTCTTGCCTTCTAGATGCCATTTACCTTAGTTTCCTGCATTGATACTTTAATTATTCAGCTGAAAGCGACTTCAATATCTGTATTGCACTACAGCAGCCATTAGAATTACAAAAGAAAGAAAAAATATTGTGAGTATGATGTTGATACTTACAAGAGAAGCTAAACATCCTTCTCCAGTCCTTCTTATATTACCAAGTCTACCTAGTCAAGTTCTTACTGTGTTTCATTTCTTAGTACAAAGATCACATGAAACTCTTTTTGGGGTCACAAACAGTGCTGAACTAGAGGAATCTGCAGAACTCTTGAACACATGCAAATAAATATATAACAGCACCAATGGTTTCTTTGCAGGTGATGTCACCCAATGGTATTTTTTAAGGACTCCAGTCCAGGTAGATAGAAGCCTGGTTGTTTACCATAGGACATAACAATAGGAGAAATGGTCTAGGGAAGCTCCTCCAGATGACAGGACACTGGTGAGTTCTAGGGGTCCTTCCATTGGAACCATTATCCAGCACAATACAGGATACAGTGTTCTGCTGACTCAGGTGATAAATTATATACACTAGGTGCAGTATTTAATTTAGTTTAGTAAATTCTGTATTAACATTAACAATTTGGTGAGTTAACTACCTCAAGACCGCAGATTCACTCATCTCTAAATATATACAGTTATAAAGCAGGTTTTAATTGAAGCGATTTCTATAGTGGTTTTGCATGAATTCATTTTTATGTTGGTTTATGTAATAAACTTATATTACTTGAACAAGCTAAACTAAGTTTATAGAGCAATTTTGATGAATATGCCATTTAATTTAGCAATGTTATGTGCTCTTCAATCTAGCTTGCATTTTAATGAAGGTTTGTTTACTTTGAAAGAATACACAAAATCAATCCTCTTCCATTATAAATGGAAACCATATTCCTAAATATTATAATCTACCTTCAAAAGAGGAAAAAAGGAAAGGCAATTGTATTTCATGTCACATAAGCCAGACACCTTTAATCAAGAACATTCGTTTTAAGCTGGAAAAGTACAATACAAATAGTGATTAGTGAACAGTGAGCTCTGATTTTGGGAGATTACTTAAATATCGAATGGCTGCAGGGCTACATTTCAATGTCTTTTAGAGAAAAACATGACTTAATGAGTCTGGGAAAAGAAAGAACTAGGAAGCAAAATAATTATGTTTTTTTCACCTTTGCTGTGAAATGTTGAAAATGAGAAAGCTTTTAACACCTGGAAGACGAGAGTATAGTTTGTTATTTATTTCAAAAGAGATCAGCAATGTTTCTCAGACAATTTTAGTATTATGGAAGCTAACAACCATCACTATATATTTTGTTTTGTTACAGAGCCATAATACCAGGCATTACAAAGAGATTTTTTTGTTTGATAGACTATGGTGTCATTGAAATTTAATGTAAATTGGAGACATTAGAGAGCTAATGCCCGAAACACTCGGTCTACCAGGCAGGCATGTGTGTTTGCGGGATTATATGGCAGGTGAGGATGCTTGTATTTTGTATCTGGGGAAAGTCAAAATCTAGCTATGTTTATTAAACCCCGTTGTATAAAAACCTTCCATGAGGTTGTGATAAGATTTAAAAGATTGGTTGTGTTAAAAATAAGACGTCCGTAGCAAGAGGCATCCTTTAATTGCTGGTAAGCTTCAGCCAATGACCCTACTTTCCTACTGCTCCTCTTTTTGCACTGCACAGCTATGCACTCTAATATTCCTGCATGTGGTAACAGCAAGGGTGAGATATAAAGCCTGATTTATTAAGGAACATAAATGCTGGCGTCTGCCATAATTTAAGTAAAAACGTTCTGCAGAAGCCCAGAAATGGAGTATACGCCAGTGAATGCAAGGACATCCAATTCATCTTCGAATGCAAAGGATATTTATGACTGGCTATACTTCAATGAGCGTAACAGGGAGGGGAATGGGTGTAGAGTAAGAGTTTGCCAAGCTCAAGCGCACACAGCAGCGCCCAATTCAGTCTTCGGGCATCTCAAAGGTACATGTTTTTCTGTTAAATCACTTGCACCAGCTACAGGGTGTAAGTGCCGATGGTTAGCGATTACGGTCACGTATGCATGTAAGAACACGTGTTTGCAAACAAGAGCAACTGTAAAAATGGATTTTATGTACAGTAGACATTAATAACATTATGATAAATGTATTGCATGGGGGAAAAAATTTTAAATATTTTTTATTATTTTTTATAATTAATGACTATATTATTGACAGGTGACAATCATTGTTTTTTTTTCTGTGCTTTCTGCTGGGGCTTTCTATTCTACATACGTATCAGATGTATCCTGCAGTGTTTTGTGTCTGTTAAAGCAGAGTGTACCTAGACCCATATTCAACAAGAGATGTTTTTTCAGATCTGCTGGTAGTTGAATTTGGATGTGCATATACCCAAATTACGTGCATTTTAACAAAAAATGCAATTTACAATTGTTTTGCATGCCTTAATGAATCAGACCCATAGTTTATACATTTGCTAAACAGACTTAAATAGAGCCATCAAATAAAACTAAAACTTGTATGGAGTATTACCAGAGTTTGATGATATGTTACTGGACAGATCATCACCAGCTGAGAAAAAGTTATTTTTTTCCAAATGCAACATACTGGGTTTCTTTACATTTTATTTTTAATTAAAAAAATGTCATTATTGAATAGTGCAGAAATGACACAGGAATTGTCAGAACAGGTGAATTACTTTGTCATGAGCACTAATTTATTTTATCTGTCATTTACATTAATGAGCCAAATAACCTTTTAATTTTCATTGAATTGTGCTTTGTCAAAGAGCCAGACTGTTACCCTTGCCACACCTGCTACAAAACTGGCAGTAATATCTGGCAGTTGGATTGGTTGGCCTAAAAACACGCTTGATTGCCAGTAATAAAGCAATAGAATTATTGGTAAATGTGTGCATTGATATTCCAACCACACTAAAATTGGATACCAGTACAGTAGCCAAAGACTAAGTGCAGAGAAGGGTTATAGTGTTATATATGTGATAAAGGCTCTATGCTTAAATATACAAATGTAATCTAGATATATCAGTCTACTCTCCTATGTTTTCACATATTCACTTATTACTGGAAACAAAATCTACAAAAAACAAGATCCTATGCTATTTCTTCATAGTAGAACATGTCATCTGTGTTAGTGGGCCCAAATAATGCACTAAATAATTGCTGAAGAATAAAATTGATACTAAAATAGCTACTTTTTTTTTCTTCAGCAAGTTTCATCACAACAAAAGAATTCTGACGTAACTTGTGCCATCCTTGTTTTCAGTAGCAGGAGTATGTAATATAACCCATAATTCATTGTGCCTAGGAATTACAGCTGTGCTCTCAGCCTGTGACCCAGGCCTTTAAGGACATTTTGCTTGAAGGTCCTTCTTATATTAGACAATGTCTTTGCATCCTAGACTGTCACTCTAGGAATCTGAATATTATTATTAACCTTATCAAATGATATTACTGAACACCAAACATAAATTAAAAAAAAAATAATTCTCAGTGCAGGAGAAATTCTATTATTAGTTTAAAAGATGAACTAGATTGTGTATTACAGCTCAAGTTAGGTATATATTTAGTCTAGTAAAAATAATGTGCTGTTCATTAGAATGGTAAAATATTTAATTCTTGTAGTCATCTTTGTGGGTGGAGGAGAAGTTACTTAGTGCAAAAGAACAAATTGTATTATTTTATGATATTTAAAATATACACACTCAATGACCATTTTATCACATTTCTTGTCCAAATTGGTGTTTGGTCTGAATAACAAATGAACCTCTTTGTTGTATGATTATTTATTTGCATTAAGAAGCAGGTGCTTAGGTATTCTTAATAAAGTGGCTGCTGGGTGTATTTTTCAGAATTCCAGCTATGGACCTGAAAATAAAAAAAGTTACAATATTTTTTTTTCTTTTTCTCATGAATGAACGTATAATAGTTATAAAAAGTCATTATGCAGAGCAACCTAAAATTAATAAGTTAGTTTGTAATGCTTGCCATGTACTAGAATGCCGATAATATTTATCTCCATCCCATAATTGCTTATCACCTTACAACATAATTTATGAACAATACAATACAACAGCTAAGTGGACTGGGCCACATTGACATGTTTTATTGTAGTAGGCCATGTTTTTTTTTTTGCTCCACCCTGCTCTCGGTTTCTCTACTGTGTATGCCCATCTTCCTCTTCACAAGACCTTTAATAACTTTAACTTATCTAAGAATAAAGACAAAGAGACATTTTAAAGTGGCCAAAATAAAGGTCACAGATTATTAATTACATTTGGTGGCGGAGAAAGAGCAATGCAGGACAGCTAGCAGACCTTGAACCATGCGTGGAACGGCCATACCGCCATGCATCCACTTAACACAGGAACTAATCCCTAACTTCTTGGCCGGTGCTAAACCTGACATCAGAGTGACTGCGCCCCCTAAAGTCACAGTGCCCTCCTTCACTAAGCTGGACAAGGGACCCTCCTCACTGAAAAACCAAGAGTTACTGTTGCCTCAAAGGGGACAGTGTGTGGCCATTAAGCTATAGCGCTCTGTGGCGCTGAGAAAAACTTGGGTTAAAACAGGCACTAAACTATCAAACCGACACCAGACGTGGGTGGGTGGGATCTTGTAAAGAAGAATGAGGCAACCAGGAAGTGACAGAACCTATATAGGAACACAGGACCCTCTCATGAGACACTCATTGGTTGGCCCTGGAGCTGATGTTAACCCATTCAGGTAAGTGTGAGACACAGATGCAAACACTGCCGCTATTTAATTGCGTTCATCTATAAGGACTCTCTTGTCATTATTCTCAATTGCTCAAACCCAAAATATATCTCGTTCAAATTGCATACATAGGTTCTATATTGCCCATATATCTGCAAGTTTCAGAACTTTTTCATTCCTTGGGGGTCTATTTATTAACAGAGTGCGGTAACAATCAATATGGATCATTGCAAATCGCAGTGATGCGTAAAGGCATGCCACTTTTATTTACCATGCCAGGGCTGTTCTGGAGCAATGGAGAACATTCTCCTCCTCCTTGTGGCCTTCTTTATTTTCACTGGCAGCCTAACGCTGGCAGTGAAAGGAGGAACTGCGATATCGCATGTGCATAGCACTTTCACATGTGAGGAATCCAGCAAAGCTGAAGCAAAGCAAACGACAAGTAATCCAGAGATGGCGTTACTTTCCTGCAAAAAGCTTTGCTTAGTGATGCTGTCGCTATAGAGGTCTAGGTCTAGAGGAGCTTAATGCTGACCCCATAGAGGTCTATATTCGATAATGGGGTTAAAGCCAGATATATCTCTGATTTCTGTTTAGCTGTTTGTTAAATAGCAAAAAGCGGGGAAAGAGGCTTTTTCACCAGCCTTTAAGCTCTTCACCACTTGTTAAACAGACCCCTACATAAGTATCATCAGCATCATCACCATTTATTTATATAGCGCCACCAATTCCGCAGCGCTGTACAGAAAATATTTGTCACTCACATCAGTCTCTGCCCCATTGGAGTTTACAGTCTAAACTCCCTAACACACACCCTATGGAGATTTAGCAAGAAGCCAATTATCCTACCAGTTTGTTTATAGAGTGTGGGAAGAAACTGGAGTACCTAGAGGATCCCACATAAAGATGGGGAGAACATGCTCCGCACAGATAAGGCACTGCTCGGAAATGACCCCAGCACAGTGAGGCAGAAGTGCTAACCACTAAGCCACCGTACACCTAAACATACTACAGGAACACTACAAGAACACTAGAACTATAAATAAGTCTATGGAAGTACAACATATTGGCTGCAGTAAGAAAATATATTTAAGATTGCCCTCTGCTCTGCCTGTGTCCTGGTGTTATGTTATCATTCAGAAAAATACATTTTCATGGGGAGATAACTGGTTCCATAACTGGTACTGTTCAGATGAAGAAATGCTGTTAAGGACTTATCTTCTCCTAGCATCAGTTGACATGTCTTGTTCATTCTCCATGATCCTACTGTTGTTATTGCCTTTAGGCCAGTTACCCACAGGCATTAAACATAATGCTTCTACTAGAAAGAGCTTATAATGGGGGTGGAAATTCGTATCCGCTTCTGTGGCTTTTGCCTGTGGTTCGGGTCAGGAGCAGCACAGCATCTTTTGGATGTTTTGGAATGGACTTGGATTTTCGCTTGCTTCTTATTCTTCTTTTTTAATTATTAGTGCCCTTTTCCCAATGTTTCAATCATGTCATCCATCTTGCTCTTATCGTTGCCATGCCATGGTGATAAACACGATTATTAAGAGTGCTTCCCTGAGCATGCACTTGCTCCACACATGCGCAGAAGAACAGACCTCTGGAGGGTAGTCTGGAATTGCTGGGTCCTTCTCACCTCCAGGTCTCTGGGTCACGTAGTGGCTGCATCACCTGCAGTGGTGGTAGTTCTGCCACTGCCAGCAGTGTATGTATTCTATAAGTTGCATATGGTTATTTGTTGAAGTTTGTTTTTTGCTTTTTTTAGATATCTTGTAGCATTAACAACTATAATATAAATGTTTCCATAATTTGACAGATTTGAGGTGTTTGGTATCATGTTTGTTGATTTGCAACTGAGTGTAATTTTATTTTCAGTTATTAGAGACAATTATTATTTCACAGTTTGCGAAGTTGGCTTCGGTACTCTTCAAAAAGTGTATTACCAGGAAGTCTGCTGTGCATAGAAAAAACTGTTGCTTTTGTCCTGCAGTAGTGCTATTTTATCCTGGTAGAGCCTATGAGGTTCTGTAAACACATGGAAGAGAGGTGTACTTTATGCCTTTTCAATCTGATCAACCCTTTCGTTATCTGGTGTTGACTTTTGCGTTATTCTTTTTGGTTAAACTATCCCATCTCTCAATGATTCTTGGCACAGCCCCAAATCTGTAGTGTCATGAACTCTAAGGACAACTCTTTGGAGGTTAGGTTTCCACTAGGACTTGGAAAGTGATGTCAGTTTTCAGTGAAGACATACTCATCGAAACTTGCAGTCGGATGTGTGACTGTAAGACTGTTAGATTTCATACTAATTTACTAAAAATAATAGATTGCAATAGGATTTTGGTGCACTTTGTTAAATTATTTTTTTCACTGAGAGTGGAGTTGTAGTTAAATCAATATGCTAAATGCGAATATATACATGTGTAGAATATATTATCCAGAATAGGGCATCTTCGGCAAATGTTTTCCAAATTTGAAACACAGTGCTAATATGTAAAAAACTAACTTAAGAATCAATTATATATTTCCATAATATGCCCCTGGAATTCCATTCCTTATTGTCTTGCAGCACTACTACTGTGACTATATGAGAATACACTTGGTGGTCATGTCTGTAACTCACTGTGACTATATGAGAATACACTTGGTGGTCATGTCTGTAACTCACTGTGACTATATGAGAATACACTTGGTGGTCATGTCTGTAACTCACTGTGACTATATGAGAATACACTTGGTGGTCATGTCTGCATACATTACATAATCACCTATTAACAATAATGACTTTCTTTAACTTACTGGTTTTTAGAATTGTGTGTGCAAGAATATCATGATAGTACAGTAGTTAACATTGCTGCCTCACAGTGCTGGGGCATTCAGATCAATTCCATATTGGGTACTATATATGTGGAGTTTGTATGACCTCCCTGTGTATCTGTGAGTTTCCTCCCACAATCCAAAATCATACTGATCCCTAGTGTGTGTGTTTATGTTGTAGGGAATTTAGACTGTGAGCTCTAATGCGGCAAGGACAGCAGTAAATTATTCAATAGTCTCTGGATAGTGCTGCATAATATAATAGCGCTATACAAATAAATGGTAATAAATATTATGATGGTACCAACTTTGTAAATCATTTTGAAAGTGGTTAATTAATTGCAATTATCCAACAGTGTTAAAATAAGATCAATATAGTACACAACAAATGTATAATAATGACATTGAAATCTACTGGGAATTTTAATTATTTTAAACATGTTGGATTAGTAAATATTACACACATAAGGTATATGACTTTAATAGGCCTATGGAGAGGAAACAGGAAATTATTGAGCTGTTCATTCTGTTAAGCTCCCTTGATTTTAATTTAATTAAAGGATCAGAAGGTATCTGATCCAAACATTGCTCCAGACAATCTCATTAAGAAAAATCATTCCTTCAGCCAGTTCACTGTGAGCCAGAACCAGCACTAAAAAGCTTCATTTGGCAGCAAACCTGAAAATCAAGTGCTACAAATTGCCTTTTTTAACGTATTCTGCTCTTGATCAAATTTCAGTAATGAAATTGTCTTCATGTTAGTTGTCAGCTCATCATTTCAACATATTAAGCAATACAGCTTAAAAGTTCTTTTGCAATCAGCGGATGATAAGATGTCTGATGTATGCCTTTTATAAAAATCATTTAAAACCATTACTGCAGGCTTCAGACATGGAAAGGTTAATAGTTTAACTTTAGACTGTTCACAATTGTAATTGTTGCTATTCCAAATTGTCAGTAACTCTCATTACTTCTGGGCCAAAGTGGGCAGTCATCATCACGTGTTAACATTTTGCTTCAATGGTACCTTCAAAGGTACATGAATATCATGTTAGCTATGCTTCAGAAAGCACTTCAGTTTAAAATAATTTAGATTTTTGTGTTTGTCATTTTGTAATTATTTTGTACATATATGGTTGAAATATCAAGAAAAATATGTAACATTCCATTTTATAATTTATTTTAAAACAGTATGTTTCAGTGAGCACAGCAAAAAGGATTAGCTCATCCATGTCCATTACCTTACCAAAGCAAATTTTAAAAAGTGCAGTGATCAGTATTCTAGGCCATGGTAATTACTCCATAGCAAGAATACTTTAAGTTTCCTGGTGTCTCGGTCACATTTAGGAAACTTAAAGGGGATGAAAGGAGGATGATGATGGTGACTGTTTGCCAGTAATTGACATTACTGAACTAAAAGTCCCCTGTGGACCCCATTAAGGAAGTATGGACTTCCCTGCGTGGGGTATGCAGGTCACGGCCCTCAAAGTCAGTCACTGACGAAACATAACATAAAGGTGATGATAGCAAGGTCAGACAGTCAGATGTCAAAACCAGAAGGGAACGTGGTACCAGAGCGAAGTCCGAAGAATAGTCAGGGAAACCAACGTCAAAAAACAGATGGTTATGCCAACAGAAAAAGGATCCAAAGAGAGTAGTCAATAGCCAAGCCAAAGTCAAACCAAGGAATCACAATCAGGAATCAGGAACAGGGAACAGATATTCAGGAACCAATAGAATAGAGGTAGGCGCCGGAGCTAGGAAACCTAATACTCTGGCACCTTGGTGGTGTCAGAGTTTTCCACATATAGGACCCTTAATTGACAGTTTTGTCGGTAAGTGATGTCACTGACCCCACCACCGAGAGGGATCACATTGCGTAGCCTAACAATGAGACACACATGAGCAGAAAATCTGCAGGAATGGCCGGGCGGAAGATGCATCCTGTTGCTAGGCAACGGGATACATCATGCAGAAGGTGGAAAACGTCCATCTCTGACAGTCTCATGCAATAACCTAACAAAATTTTACAGCTTGGGGAAAGAAATAAAACCGACATCCCCTAACTGAAATGTATCCAAATGAACTTAAAATATATATTATCCTGCTCCCCATTCACCTTTGTGCCCTGGGCGGTTGCCCCTCAAGCACAGCCCTATTTAACGCTCTGGTCTCATGCCACATAGATAGCATACAGGCACGGTGTATAAAAAGGCTTCTACATACAGTGGCCACTTTATTAGGTACATATGTACACCTGCTCGTTAATTCAAGTATCTGATCAGCCAATTATGTGGCAGCAACTCCATGCATGCAGACATGGTCAAGAGGTTCAGTTATTGTCCAGACCAAAAACCAGAATGGAGAGGAAATGTGATCTAAGTGACTTTGACAATAGAATGATTGTTACAGTGTGACTGACTGGTTAGAACATCTCAGAAACTGCTGAGAATTTTACGCTCAACAGCCTACAGAGTTTGCAAAGAAAGGTGGGCTAAACAAAAAGCATCCAGTGAGTGTCAGAGAAAGGAATATAACTCAAAAAACCTTGCATTACAACAGTGTTATGAAGAAGAGCAGTATGCACAGCACATCAAACCTTGAAGTGGATGGGCTACACCAGCAAAGACGACACTGAGAAGTGAGGATACAGTGTGCACAGGCTCATGAAACTGGACAGCTGAAGATTGGAAAAATTATGCCTGGTCTGAGGAATCTCAATTTTTGTTGCGACATGCAGATAACAGATGTAGAATTTGGTGTAACAACTAGAGATGCTCAGGCTCGGTTCCCCGAGAACCAAACACACCCGAACTTAGCAGATCTGAGTACTGAACCAAGTTGGCTCGGTACTTTTGCGCGCCCTCGAAATTGAAAACGAGGCAAAACATCATCGTTATGTCGTCGGATATCGTGAATTTTGGATTCTATAAGTACTGCCCTCCATGGCGATCCAGCGCCATTTCACAGAGGGACACAGAAGGGGTAGCACAGTTCTTGGCAGTCTCTAGTGCATTTGGGCAGCATCATAGGTAGGAAAGAAAGTGGAGGGGTAGCAGTGTTCTTAAAAGTCTCCAGTGACATTCAGGAGAGCTCCATTGCTCCATTGTTAATTGTCATTGTTGAAATAGAAATAGGTCTGGCAGGCTTGGTCTTCTAAATCTGCAGTCACATTGTGCTGTGTTATATAGGTAAAACACAAAGAGGAGAGTTCCATTGCTCCATTGCTAATTGTCATTGCTGAAATAAAAATAATAGGGCTGGCAGTGTTGTTCTTAATCTGCAGTCACATTGTACAGTGTTATCAAAATGGATTCACAGCAGTACACAGAAGATCAGGAGCACCAAGCAGCTGCTGGCACCAGTCATGATGATAGCAATACCTCTACGTCATCTGCTAAAGCCTATGTTAAAGTGCATAGTGTTTTTAAGTCAGGGAAACAAAAATGTAAAAAAACACCTTTTACCTTGGTCAAGAAAAACAGACCTGTAATCCAGGCAAAGTTATCTGCAGAAAAAAATAAAAATTGCCAACATGCCATTCTACACATGCAATGGCAAGGAAAGAATGAGGCCTTCGCCTTTCTTTATGAGTGCTAGTTCTGCAACTGTCACTGAGTCATCTTCTTATAAGGTCAGTCATGACAAAGCAAGACCTTGTCATTCGGACTCCAAAAGTGGGGTCCAAATACTTTTACGTGTAAAAGCCGAGCTGGAGGAAAGCAGTAAGGCATTAGAGGAAAATGTATGTTCAGATTCAGAAATGACACAAATCCCTGAGGAGAGTCTATCCACAATTGCTGTGTGTAATCCTGACCTGTCTAATAGTGTGCCCATAAAGAAGGCCCCTTTCAGCATTTCTGCAGATGTGTGCATGAATTGCCCAAGTGTAGCTGGTGATACACCAATTGAGGATGCCACTTTGGAATTGCAACAGGATGAGAGGGATATTTGTGTAGCTGACACGGGTGCTAATGAGGATGTTGATGAGGATGATGTTGTTTGTGTAAGTCCTGCACGTGATAAGAAAAAGGCCATTGTCATGCCTGGGCATTAGTCAAAAAAATTCACCTCTTATGTGTGGAATTATTATTACCCAAATCTTGACAACAGTTGTCTAGCCATTTGTAGCATTTGTAAAGCCACAGTAATGTAAGCATGGATGTCTAAATAGACGTGTATATGTATTACCTTCCACTTTGCTGCTGTTTCATCAGTATTGCATAAAGTGTTTGTAATCTGCACTTTACCTCAAAGGTACCTAACTATATTATAATTTTTGGGGAATTGGGGCTGAATCGAAGCTCAGTGATAAACTTGTTTTTTGCTGTGAATTACAATGGCTCTTTTTAGTGCATTGTCTGGCACCCTGGATTGGTCTGGGTGTGATAAAAGCACGCATCCTGGGGGGAGGGGAGGGTCAGCGCTCGTCACCATGTATTAGCTGTAGAATTAACACAGTTATCCAAGGAATGGGGGGAGCGATCAAATGAACCATAACTGATTTCAAGATCCAAGGACAATTCCCTCTTGCACCACTTTTCTTTTCTGCCACTGCTGTGTGCCATTGTTTCCTAGATGTGCTAGGAACTGCCGTGTGTTTGAGTCATTGCTCTGTCGCTTGGCATCCAGCCAGGTACGCTGCAGTCATTGTTTGAAAGTGTATGAAAATAATATTGTGACCTGTGAGGTGGTCAAAATTGACTGCAAATATCTTGAAATTAGTGTTATTTAAGTTAATATTAATGTAGGGGGGAAAAAAAAGCAAAAATAAGTGATTTTAGCAAAAAAATAGGGATTTTTGAAAAAAATCCAGATCCAAAACCAAAACACTGGGGTCAGTGAACATCTTTAATAACAACATGAATCCATGGGACCATCCTGCCTTGTGTCAACGGTCCAGGCAGGAGGTGGTGTTGGAATGGGTATGTTTACTTGGCATATATTACGCCTCTTATTACCAACTGAGAATTATTTAAATGCCATAGCCTGACTGAGTATTGTTGCTGACCACAGTCCTCCTATCTTCTATTGACTACTTCCAGCATGATAACACGCCATTTCACAAAGCACATGTCATCTCAAGCAGGTTCCACAAACATGACAATGAGTTCAGTGTACTTCAGTGGCCTTCACAGTCACCAGATCTCAATCCAACAGAGCACCTTTATGATATCATAGAATAGGAGATTCGCAACATGAATGTACAGCTTACAAATCTGCAGCAAGTACCTGATGCTACCATGTCAACATGGATCAGAATCACTAAAGAATGTTTCCAGCTGCTTATTGAATCCATGTCACAAGGAATCTAGGCTATTGTGCATGCAAATGGGGTCCTACCCAATATTAGAAAGGTGAAATGAATAAAGTGGCTCATGAGAGTGTATGGATAATATACTGCATATAGATATTATATATGGTTGTTACAGCTGGTAGCATACACGTGCAGACATAAAGGCATACATTTGCAAACTAGATATTTTTTAGTGGACCTTGATCGCAAAATCAATATAAAATATCTTAAATAGTATGGACATTTATGAGATACAAAAAAATGTGTACAATAAGTGGGGTATGACATATAAAGAAATGATGAAGAGAAGGATTCACAGACATAAGGCATATGTCTCGAATTACGTAGGTTTCAAGAAACTATCTGAACATTAAATCAGAAATCTCAATATTGTTTGTGATGTGAGAGAAACACAAAGTAGCATGTGTGTATATATATTTAAATGGTTGAGAAATATAATTATTAGTATCGTTCTGGTTCTCAATGCCAACATTTTCATCAGATGTTTACATTATTCTTTTCTTCTTCCCCCCAAAGCTTTGGAGTCTGAGCACTTTTCAAGGGTTTGCAATAAATGGCTTTATATGGCTGGCTTGTGCCAGATAAAATAATGAAAATGAAGGTTTTAGACAATGGGTTATGTCTGTGTTTGTACACCTCTATTTTCAATTACATAGGTTGACTCAGAAACATTACTTAAAAGCCACCCAGTATATCTTTTTAAAGATAAAAAGCATATAACTTATAGTGCCTTTGAGATCTCAATTAACCATCTTTTGCTCTACAATATCAAGTAAGCTATTAATATATATGTTATAATCATTTGATCACAAAGTGACACAGTTGCATGCATGTATATAAGATACATTATTCTGCACTTCTGAACAAAAAGCACATTATCTTCTGGTCTCTTCATGTAACTAATACCGATACCATTTCAGGAAAATATGGGTCTTTGTGATTATACAAAATGAAGCCTAAATGGGTTTAAGACAGAAAGAGAAAGTGCAAAATCAGTGTAAAGTGAATAATTTAGGTCAAATCATATGATTAATACACAAAAGTAAATCAAAATATCTGGAAAATTATATAATCTTAAACGATTAAGAATATCTAAATTAAAAGACAAAAGACTTGTTGGGTCATATTAAAAGCATAACAGAGCATTGAGAATGTTACCCAGGGTCCCCTCACCAATTCCCTTCCAAGGGATCAGACAACTTACAGATAACGGCCTCAGTCTTGGAGATAATCAGTATCTTAGGCATTCACACTTCTATTCTTTCCTGCTCTATCCCGGGTGGACTTATAGCAAGAATCGCTTCCCCAGTACTTGACTCATTACTGTTTTTATTTAGCAAAGCTTTCTAGCACCAGACTAAGCACTGTGACGCCACTGGGTGGAGCAATTGGTAAAATGTATTTAAAACAAAAAAATCACTTAGTTATTTCGGCCCCCTGAATTTCTAGAGAACACCAATGACTACCAGGTACATTTGTTGCAGTAATGTCATTATATCTATTCTATTTCCTTCAATGTTTACAGTGCAAACCACAGCATTTTGGATGCTAAGATAAGGTAACGAATAATCAATAAAATAATAGGTGCTGATCATTTAAACAGACCAATCCACACTCAAGCCTATATATTCAAAATAAACATAGTGTAACCTGTAGTATTTGTAGTGCAGGTAAACGATAATTGGCAGAAATATTATGAAGCAATAAGCAATAGTTCCATCAGGTCCTTTGACATCCCAAATCCGGACCATAGCAGAATTTTTCTGCAAGTGGCAGAAGATAGTTCCGACAGGTCCCTTCACTCTATTGCTGATCCTGCTGCATTATTAAATAGTTTTTCTGGAAGCCGCCTTATACTCCCGGTTGTTACTGCCAGTGGCTTGAATGCTGATTTCAGCTCTGTTTAACACACATATAATACAGTAGTTGCTCTATTAAAACAAAGTAGCTCCTCCACAATAATGAAATAGTATAGACCGATACAAATGTAACATAGAGAAGCTCCATCTCTACTCCAGTCTCTACTCCACAATCCATGCAGCCTTACATGTTTCTTCACAACAGCCATGGTTTCATCCGAGGCACATGGTGGGAATATTCTTAGCAGGGCTTTAAATACCCTCTGAGAACCACTCAACAATATAGTAATAATTAAAAATCTAATTGCACAGTCAAACAACATACAATACTATACAAAAATCTGAGAAAATATTCTTACGTTCATATATACTGACATTGTGGTTCCATAATGAATAATATTGACAATTAAAAGTGTACACACGCATTATATGCCTGTCAATCTAATGATTAAAAGAAAAAGTAAAAAAGAATGAAAAGTGAAATAAGAAAATATGTAATATGTATAGATATGTAATATGTAATACCAAGATAAGAGGCGGCAGATTGCTGGTTGATCAGCACTGTTAACGTGACCCTTGGATTGTGGATTATTTAGCGTAGTATATGTGGCCTGGTGAGAAGTGGATGTGCATGGTGTGCCCCTCCCTCAAAGGTTAAAATCTGAGATTTTAATGAAAAGGCTGCAGCCATTTTCTTTCCATTGCTTAGTGCCATGTCTACTATTGTATGAATGATGGTTTGCAGGATGGAGAGACAGATATTATTTATCTAAGGTCATGGACATCCAGTTTATTTTTTATTTGTTTTTGTGTGTGTTATGCACACATCACAATCACTGCAGAAACAGTGAACGTAGTAATTTAGATTGCAGTACCTATTTTTTGGGACTGCAGAAACAGTGAACGTAGTAATTTAGATTGCAGTACCTATTTTTTGGGACTGCAGAAACAGTGAACGTAGGTAAATTTAGCAGTACTAATATTTCTGGACTGCAAGAACAGTGAACGTAGGTATTGCAGTACTAATATTTCTGGACTGCAAGAATATATTGCTCAACAATTTTTTTATACTTTTTAAATTATTTTTTTATATTTTTTTTAATTATTTTTGTATAATTATTTTTTTTTTACATTTTTTATGATTTGTTAATAATTATAAAATTACTATGGACTTAGCAGAACAAAGCACAGGACAAAAGCACCACTGGACTCAGCAGGACAGACACTGGCCAAAGCACCCCTGGACTCAGCAGGACAGAGCACAGGACAAAAGCACCCCTGGACTCAGCGGGACAGAGCACAGGACAAAATAATAAAGCACCACTGGACTGATCACACAGAAGCAGGAGCACCACTACCCTACAACCTCCCTCTTCCCTGATCTCAGCCCAAATGAAGATGGCGGCCGCAAGCGGCGAATTTATGACATCCGAGTCTCGCGAGATCCAACGCGAGACTTGGATGTCATAGCCTCGCTTCGGTTTTATTCCCGGTCGGAAGTATCCGAACAGTGCTCGGATCCCGTCGGATCCGCACTGTTCGGGTGGGCTTGGATTAGCGGAATCCGAGCCCGCTCATCCTTAGTCACAACATTAAAACCTCTGACAAGTGATGTGAATAACATTTATTTTCTCGTTACAATAGTACATATTAGGCAGCAAGTGAACAGTCAGTTTTTGAAGTTGATGTGTTATAAGGAAAAATGGGCAACCATAAGGATTTGAGCGACTTTGACAAGGATCAAATTGTGATGTCTAGACTACAGGGGTCATAGCATCTCCAAAACGAAAGGTCTTGTGCGGTGTTCCTGATATGCAGTAGTTAGTACCTAGCAAAAGTGGTCCAAGGAAGGACAATCGGTGAACTGGTGACAGGGTGATTGGGAAAAAAGGCTCATTAATGAGTGTGAGGAGCACAGATTAGCCCACCTGGTCCAATTCCACAGAAGAGCTACTGTAACACAAATTGCTGAAAAAGTTAATGCTAGCTATGATAGAAAGGTGTCAGAAAACACAGTGCATTGCAGCTTGCTGCGTATGGGGTTGCATAACCACAGACCGATAAGAGTGTCCATGCTGACCCCTGTCTACCACCGATAGCACCTACAACGGGAACGTGAGCACCATAACTGGACCGTGGAGCAATGGAAAAAGGTTTTCTTTTACATCATGTGGACGACTGGGTGTGTGTATATCATTTTACTTGGGGAAGATTAGGCACCAGGATACACTATGGGAAGTAGGCAGTCCGCCAGAGGCAGTGTGATGCTCTGGGTAGTGTTCTGCTGGGAAAACTTGGGTCCTGGCATTTATGTGGATGTTACTTTGACACATACCACCTACTTAAAAATTCTTTCAGACCAAGTACACCACTTCATGGCAATGGTATTCCATGATGGCAGTGGCCTATTTCAGCAGGATAATATGCCCTGCTGCTAATATTTTGGTGCCAGATACCACAGGAAACCTTCGGAGTCCATGCCTCAATAGGTCAGAGCTGTTTTGGTGGCACAATACACAAGGCTGGTGGTTTTATTGTCGTGGCTGATCTGAGTATACACACTATATGGACAAAAGTTTTCATAGGCAGTGCAAAATAAACCTTTATTATTATTTACAATGTACCTACATCTTATGAAATGCTTTACAATATATATAATATTTAATAATTCACATCTGTCCATGCCCTGGTGGAGCTTACAATCTATATTATGAAGCACAGTTCATGCATCCAACTTGTTTGAAATGATTTTGATATACACTATATGGACAAAAGTATTCGGACGCTTGCCCATTACAGCAACAGAGACTGTAATGACATTGTATTCAGATACATATACTTTAATATGGAGTTGGTCCCCCTTTTGCAGCAATAACAGCTTCCACTCTTCTTGGAAGACTTTCCAAAATATGTTAGAATGTTTCTGTGGGAATTTGTGCCAATTCATTCTGTAGAGCATTTCTGAGGTCAGACACTGTTTCTGGGCGAGAAGGCCTGGCTAGCAATCTCCATTCTAGTTCATCCCAAAGGTGTTCAATGGGGTTGAGATCCAGGCTCTGTGTGGGCCAGTCATGTTCTTCACACCGAACTCATCAAACCATGTCTTTGTAGTCTTTGCTTTGTGCACTGGGGCAGAGTCATGTTGGAATAGAAAAGGGCATTCCCCAAACTGTTGCCACAAAGTTAGAAGAATAACATTGACCAAAATGACTTGGTTTGCTGAAGCATTAAGATTGCCCTTCACTGGAGTTAAGGAGCCTAGCCCAAACCCTGAGTAACAGCCCCATACCATTATCCCTAGTCCACTAAACTTCACAGTTAGCATAATGTAGTCTGGCAGGTAACGTTCTACAGGCATACGCCAAACCCAGACTCGCCCATCTGAATGCCAAACAGATAAGCTTGATTCGTCACTCCACAGAACATGTTTCCCCTGCTCCACTGTCCAGTGTGCTTTACACCACTCCATCCGATGCTTGCCATTGGTCTTGGTGATGTGAGGCTTGCATGCAGCTGCTCGGCCATGGAAATCCATTCCATTAAGCTCCTGCCACACAGTTAATGTGCTTACATTAATGCCAGTGGAAGTTCGGAACTTTTCAGCTATGGAATCACCAGAGCCTTGGCGACTTTTACGCACCATGCGCCTTAGTAGTCATTGACCCCACTCTGTGATTTTATGTGGTCTTCCACTTCATGGCTGAGTTGTTGTTATTCCTAAATGCTTCTATTTTCTAATATTATCACTTACAGTTGACTGTGGAGTATCCAGCAGGGATGAAATTTCCTAAACTATCTTATTGCAAAGGTGGCATCCTATAAAAGTACCACGCTGAAGTCACTGAGTTCTTCAGAATGGTCCATTTTGTATCACAAATGTTTGCAAATGGAGTCTGCATAACTAGCTGCTTGATTTTATAGACCTCTTGCAACGGGTCTGATTGAAAAATCTCAATTCAATATTTAAGGAAATGTGACCAAATACTTTTGTCCATATACTGTATCTATATATATATATACTATAAATATTGAAACACATTCTTAGCAGCAGAACAATAGGATGAACTGGGTGCACATCACTATCAAGAACCAACACAATGAGCGTTTATTACTTGTCTAACTGGGACAGACATGCAGTATTATTTGGTGTGTTCACTTACATTGGTTATAGAAAATACTACACAATCTCTAGTTTTTCTCTTTTTTTTCCGCTTTGGCATCACTGATCAGAGCCCTTGAAGAGTGTTTCTTCGAAATTGTGGGACCAGTACACAGATATGCCTAATTAACATTCACATCTGGTACACATAATAAAGAGCACCTATATAGATTAGGCCAGGCGTTCCGAAACTTTTACACTTTTAGACGCCCTTTCCCTGTTTTTTCATTTTTTCAGATTTGCCCATATTCACAGAATTTACCACCCGGCATCTTGAAGGTTGGCAGCCATCTTTATATAAGGAAGTGCATTAAGGTGTAACTTCATATAGATTTGTTTATATTACAATATTGGGTTGAGCGCCAATATGTTTGTGTGATTTTCTGTATTTTATATTATATATATGTGGATATGTAGATAATGTGTGTGTTCTTCATTGTGCATTATAATGCTTATAGCTTTCTTAATTTTACCTAATATATGAATAATTTTTTGTTCATGTGTCCTAGCTCACTATACAATAATATCAATAATTTAATTTGCTTAATCATATAGGGAAATTACACAGCCATGTTTTATTATATTCTGTCATATAGAGTGATGATCTAATTAAACTTTTCAAGTGACAGATAATTTAATATGATTTTAATGAACCAGTTACCATACCACCGGTCAAAAAATGACTGATAAAATCTGCATAATTGGGCATAATTGTGATACATAATTCTTACTTGTCTGTCGGGAACTAGTCATTTTGCCTTTCTTAAACATACTTCATAATATCACAGCTTGCATGACATTTATGATATATTATTTATTTTCAACACAGTATTCTCAGTAATGATTCATGATGCTGCAAAGTAAAGAAGCATATTTAATAAAATAAATTCTAAGGCAAGGTGCTTCAAGTGTATTTTTTCAGTTACCTACAGTAATTTCTCCATATGTGAGGTGCCCATGTGTCCTGTTTTTTTCAGAACAGTCCACCTTTTTTTGTCTACAAATCTTTCAAATACAATGCTCATTTTCACCTTATTCAGACACCTAATGCACCCAAATTATGAGGGTAAGTTGGCTACGGTGGCTTAGTGGTTAGCACTTCTGCCTTACAGCACTGGGATCATGAGTTTGATTCCTGACCATGGCCCTATCTGTGTGGAGTTTGTATGTTCTCACCGTGTTTGTTTGGATTTCCTCCAGGTGTTCCGGTTTCCTCCCACACTCCAAAACATACTAGTAGGTTAATTGGCTCCTATAAAATTGACCTTAGTCTCTCTCGGTGTGTGTGTATATATGTTAGGAAATTTAAAGTGTAAGCTCCAATACGGCAGGGACTGATGTGAGTGAGCTCTTTGTGCAGCGCTGCAGAATTAGTGGCCCTGTATAAATAGCTGATGATGATGATGATAGGTTCTAAACCTGTTTTACTTTAATACCCAAAATGAACCATTGGGGGGAATGTATTAAAGTGTGGTTTTCTGAAATCACATGTTTTCATGCACTTTGATGTGCAGTTTGTAAACTGGGCGATTTACAAAGCACATCATCGCATCACTTGATATGAAACCACAATGCTGATTTTTTAAAATGTGAAGCATATAGATCAGGCAATGTATTAGGTGGTGGCTTGTCAAACTGCATGGCAAACTGATGCTTATTAGTAAAAAAAAAAAAGATGTGTTTCTGACAAGCAAGATATCGCACACTACATGCTGTTGGAGCTATCATGCATGTCAGAACTGGAAGACAAAATAATTAAAAGAAAATGAAAAATTAAATTAAAAAGTCCACTGCTTTCCATTTTACAAAAAAATATTGTCCCCTGTACCTAGAAAGTACTGGCCCCATGATGAATAGCACTGAGCCCCTTGTGGTACCCCTGGCCTTTGGGTACAAGGGTAATAGTGTGAAAATATAGTGCAATCTCCAGTGCCACTACAATATACACTGACAGCCCATGAGCGCATGCTGGTACTTGTAGGACTTACAGATTGTATTGGAGGGTATTTTATTTCTTTTATTTCAGTTTCAATAGGCACGATCGCACTGTTGGCGCTTTCTAGCCTGTGTGAGTCACGCTTAATACATCGCTTGATCTTTGATCTATATGCTTCCCATTTGTAAAAATCAGGCGGCTGTGATGCATGCCCTTTGATGTGTGGTTTGACCTTTAGTAAAATGCATGGTTTACAAAGCACACACAAAGTGCATGAAAACCTGCCATTTGAGCAAATTGCACTTTAGGAAATCTGCCCCTTAGTTTGAATGCGATGGGCTTACCTGCCATTTCACCAGAGATACCAAGTTATTCACTAGGCATATAGTATTTTTTTTTTAAAATCTCTTTGTTTTGTTTTTAATATAATTCAGACATTTATAAAACTAATTGTAAAAAGTAAAAAAAAAAGCAAATCTAGATAGAGTACATAACTATGATCCATTGTTTGTTCTAGAAAAGCATTAGTCTCTAGTCACGTTATTCTGGCTTCTTCATATCCTACTGGCACTTCTTGAATAATGCTTGTGGCATCTGTATGAAAAGCACAAACATGGAGAACATAAAGAGAGAGGATCTTGATTCAGTATGGGATACTTGCACGCACATTTCTGTTAAATAGCAGTATTTTTAAAAAACATGAGCATTGAAGTACAAAAAATTCCCAGCACTGTGTTCATTTTCAAATGCCCCTGGCACTCCGGCTCAAAGCCTAAATTATTTTCTTTGGTTTAGTTCTCCTTTGTGGTGTATACATTCACCTTCAGAATACCAGACATGAGTTTTTCCTTGGTTAATAACGTTTCAATACTTTGATCATTAAAAATACGAGGCATGTTGTGATATTAATCATTCCAGTCTGGCCAGCAAAAACTAAATGAATAACGGAAAAAAAATGTGAGTTATATTTGTATGAAGCTATGTTCATGCTGGGGATATTGACTCCTGCAGATGCCTGCTGCTTATGAAATAGTATTTTAAAAACTAGAATCAATCATTGCTGTAACAATCTCCTGTCACATGAAAGCTTTTTTTAGAATAATTTTTTCCATAATCCTCATGGGCACCAATGATGCAGTTTTCATTTACTTAGATGATACAATTATAAACAATAATAGGTGTGAAGAGAGATGATTTGCTTAAATTAAACAACAAGCTTTTGTAGGGAAAAACAAACAAGGCGTATTAGCAAAGTCAGAAGGTACATTTTGGCAAATAGGCGTTCAGAGCTAGATAAAGTTATGCCACATGTCATGAAATGTCCATTCTCAGGATCAAGGTTAAAGGGAATGATCATGAGTTTTTAACTCTCAAATAATGTTAACTACAGGTGTACCAAAACAAGCATTCAATACCATCACGTTTGGTCAAATTGTTTAAAAATCAACAATTTTGTGGTGGCATTCAATTCATTATCCATACTTGCCAACCTCTTTAAACTTCTTTCCGGGAGTTCCCAGGCAGGGGGGCGTGGTTGGAGGGCAGGACGGGTGGGGCGCGGTGAATCGCGTCATTTTGACAGCAAGATGTCGTTTGCGGGATATTTGCCTGCTCTCCCGGGAGTCCTTTAGACCTACCAGAATTTCGAGAGTCTCCCAGACATTCCGGGAGAGTTGTCAAGTACATTATCATCGAATGATGATGGCAAAATTGATCACCAATCCGATTGCCTACGCACAAAATTTTCATCCAAAAACATCTGGATTGATGTGTGTGTGTGTGTGTGTGTAGTGTAATCATGCTATTAACGTAAATAATCCTCCAAATATTCTACACTGCAAAAGCAACAGTCTGATTAAAAATGCAGTTCTTTACCCTGTTGTTGCCACCATTCACTCTCCTAAGAGCTCCTACTCCGTTTCCTTTTCTAGCCTTGCATTCCTAAATCCTTGATTGCAGGAGAAAGTAAAGCAGCAAATAACACCAACCTGCAGTCCCTATATCAGAATTCTCCCTCCACTGGGCCTATTCTAATCACACTGCTAATACAGTGGTTGAGGGAGGAAGCTGGAGACAGAAGAGGAACAGGAAACAGGTTGGGGCTCAGCTTCCAATAGAACTGCTCTGCCTGAGATGAGATCAGCCTTTCTTACAGCCTGGGAGTAAAGTCCCTTAACTTTATGTGCACCTTGTAAATTAGTGTGGCTTTCAATTTTTTTGGAAAGAGAAATTATGTACATTTTTTACAATAATGACTATGTTGTTTATAAAAAATACATAGGTCAAACAACTCTTTGTTATAGTTTATCTGGCTGTAAGTGACTGTATGTGATGCTGAATTTAATAGGTAAAATACCACTGGAGCTAGTTTATAATTCAGAGGAACAGTTTTCATTGTTTTTTAAGAGCTGTAGATTGTGTTTCAGACTCTTGCTATTCCCTGCGAGACCAACATGAAACAATTGCCCTAAAGGTGACACTTGCTTTATTGACTCTGTTTGTCTTTATCATCTCAGAATAGGGTTCTTCTTATCTCCTTCTTCCAGCATTTCACAAATGGAAGCATTTATCAGAGCCAGATGCAAGGAAGCATTAACTTAAGTCACAGAACAAAAACAACAATTGGATTGTTTTTTCTAGACTTTATCAATAACTCATATACCTCAACACACCATTGATATAACAATAGGTATAGCATCTGCTTTGGAGATCAGAGATGACTAGTAAATATAAATCTGTCCTAAGAACTGTCAAATTTCTAGAGTGAACTCCTGAATCTCACTTCCATTAACTAGTACAATTTTTTAGGCACTCAGTATAAAAACAATACTTTCACGTAAGTTTCTAACTCTAAAGTAGCGTAAGTATAAGCACAAGGCATGGCCAGTGATTACACTAATTAATAAAACTGTGGAACTGCAGTTTGTGCTATCAATTCCACTAAAGTTTAAAAGAAATAATTTCTTTTGCAAACTGCAGCCATCTTTTACAGAAGCCATTATAAGTAATGGTATTGTTGTCAGGAGTGCAATCTACAGGAAAACTGAGCCCTCACTGTATTGTCTGTCAATAGTGAGTAATCTTTAATGCTTGCGGTAAGTAAGTCTGCAATTGACCAAGTTGAAAAGTTGCACTTTATTTTACAGTGAGAATGGAAGGCTAGAAATACTTACTTTTATTTCATTTAGTGAGCTAATTAGTGTGAATAATTTATTGTATATTCCCCATATACAATATAACTAGACTGGTACATGTATTAAAAAAACAATTAAAGTCTCTGAAATAAATATATTATTAAAGGTTTGTATATTTTTGAGCCAAATAATTCACATAAAATAACTAGAGTATTTATAGTTAGATATGCCCACCCTGCTCTCTTTCACTCATGTGCTGCAGGTTGCCATATAAGTAAGGAAGTGCTTCTGTGAAAGAGCAGGCAGAGTGACTGACATCTTGACAGTCTTGCTTTGGAGAAACACATAGCTTGGATTAGTTGATACATAATATATCAATGCTTTATAAATAAAAGATAATAATAATAATACACAGGAGCAGGGCCAGTGATGTTAAAAACCCTCAGATGTCTGCAGAATCAACTTTTTTGACGTCCATCAATTCTTTATAATAGAGAGGGGAGGAAATAATTCACGTTTTTACAAAACTTCCCAGAATATCAGGTTAACACTGAACAAATGCATTTTATCTTTATGGTTCATAAAGGAAAATTAGAATTTTGGAGATTAAATGACACACGGATGCTAAAAGACGTCTGAGTAACACTGTGATATAAGGCAGTGAGCAATTAGTATTGGGGTAAACATTATGTTTACTGACATAATAACTAAGCAGTTTTCACATGCTGTAAGCTTGAAAACATGTACAGAATATTTTAGATATTGAAATTGCAGCTGCTTTTCCCAGGGCTCTGCCGGCACATAAATTTAGTTCACCAACTTGGTGGCCGTGTTGGGTGTGTGATGTTGAGAACCAATCACAAGCCTCATCTTGTTATGGTACCATCACCAGTGTTTTCAACAGAGGCTGTAAGAAGAGCCGGATGCAGCAGCTCCCAGGGCTCTGGCTCAGGGATGGGGCACGTTAGTAAAATCCTTTCTGTAGGTGATAGTGCAGGTTTAAGTGAAGTACTGGAACAAATTTACATGTAAGCAAATGTAAATGTTTTTTTGCAGTTGAAAATTATATTAAAAAATTTGGTCTTTCACCCGCATATCACATCTTTATGTGTTGGCGAACATCTCATTACAAAACCTTGACCATGAAATGGAGTTAGTCCCCCCATTGCTGCTTTAACAACCTCCAGTCTTCTGGGATGACTTTCCACAATATTTTGGAACATGGCTGCAGGGATTCACATCCATTCAGCAACTAGGGGATTAGTGAGGTTGGGCACTGATATTGGGCGATAAGGCCTGGTATTGTCATATTGAAACAGGAAAGGGCCTACTCTAAACCATTGCCACAATCTTGGAAACATACAATGTCATTGTCTAAAATGCCACTGTATGCTGTAGCCTTAAGATGTCCCATCATTGGGGACCAGGCCAAATCATGAAATACAGCCCCAGACCATTATATTCTTCCACCAGACTTTACAGTTGGCAGTACAACAAAAATACTTAGTGCACAGTAAGGTTCATACCAATACAAGTCTAGACTTGTTCATGCAAAATGAGTCATTCACAAAATAATCCACAATAGGTCAGTGTTTCTTACTGATATTTTTTTACTCCTAATATTCAAATTGCCACAATACAGGTTATGGAATGAACTGAACATGTCTCTTCTGGTAATATCTAAGTTTTACTCCATTTGGGGTAATTAGAGATTGGCACCTAGGTCCTATGGGTCTCCTCCGATGTTCGCCATCTGAGACCACTTGAAATAATAAGAGAAGAATCAAATCAATATGTAGTAACTGCACCCAAACTACGAAATATTAGTCACTTACATGTATACAGGCTAAGCTGCCTCACTAATGGTCATTGTGGTGGAAGCATCAGCTGACTTCATTCATTAGTCAAAGATGCCGGCTGCACATGTCTGTATTACTGCATAAGTGTACAACAGTTATCCAAAGTATGAGCTCATAGGAGCCCACATAAAAGATGACAGAAAAATCAAATCAGTATGTAATAACTGCACCCAAACTAGGAAAAGTAGCCACTTACATATAATCAGGCTAAGCTGCTCCTCTAATGGTTGTTGAGGTAGACACACCAACTGACTTCATTCATTCAGTCAAAGACGCCAGCAGCATGTATCTGTATTCTCGCATGTACTCCACAACAGTCATTCAATGTATGGGGTCATAAAATGAGCAGAATGTGGAATATTGACAATATTTATTCAGATCCATAACTTACATATTAAAAACAATGTGTATAACTTCCACTAAAATTAATTGTTCATCACTGAACAGTGAACAATCTGCGTGAGCGTGAGTTGTCACTCCAGTGAACACATTTCCGCTACTCCAGAATTCAATGGTGCTGTGCTTTATATCACTCCGGTCGAAGTTTGGCATTGCTCATGGTGATCTGAGCCTTGTGTGCTCAGCCATAGAAACCTAATCTATGAAGCTCTAGACGAACAGTTCTTGTGATGATGTTGCTTTCAGAGGCAATTTGAAACTCCGTGTTTGCCCATATTGGCCACACTCATAAAGTTTTCTATTGATAGTGACTTAGTAACTTTGATACTGCCCTACTTCAAGTGACTGAAGTGGAGCAAGGTTAACATTTACTAAAATGGTAATATATTGAGGGGACATAAGTAAATAATGTATTTAGAGGAGAACATATATGACTTACATAGGAAAGTTAATTAATTACTTTGCAGTGCAGTAAATACACACTGTATAACTTGTAATGATTATTATTATAATTATGAATTTTTATTTATTTGACGCACAAAATGTCCGCAGTGACGTACAGTGTGCAAACACTAGGACAGTACAAGGTAGAACAGTACGGTACAATAAACAAGTAACACTATAACTCAACGAATAAGAAAGTCTGTAAGGGTGAGGGTGAGGGTGAGCTGGAAACCTCTGCCCAAGAGTCTAGGGGCAGCTAACAGGTTAAGATCCACTGAAAAGGTAAGACAGAGAAAAGCAAGACTGGAGTCAGTGGGCAGAATGCTCAAGAAGGAGATGGGCAGAGTAGCTGGAGAGCAAATTTGCAAGTGGAGAAAACAGGAGGAGAGAGGGCCCTGCTCAAAGGAGCTTATGCAATGAGTGAAATGGGGCAGGGTCACATGGAAGCAGATGGATGAAGGGAGAAGAAGGGATGAGAGGAAAAGGTAACCGACAAGGTGGGTAGGTAAGTGGATGACTGATAGACTTTTAAGAATAGGTGGGTTTTTAATGACCATTTGAAACAGCACAGATTCTGATAGAACAAGGGAGATTGTTCCAATGGAGGAGGTAGTGCGGGAGAAGTCTTGAATGCGTGAGTGTGATGAGGTTTTCAGAGGGGAGGAGAGGCGACAATCTTTGGCCGATCGCAGTGGGTAGGATGGATTGTGAAGAGAGATGAGGTTGGAGATGTAGGGAGCAGAGGAGTTGACGAGGGCCTTGTTTGTGAGAGTAATGAGCTTAAAAAGGATTCTGTAGGGAAAGGGGAGCCAGTGTAGGCCTTGGTAGAGGATGGAAACAGATGTAGAGCAGTGAGAAAGGAAGATAACTCTAGCAGCGAAATTGAGTATAGATCAAAGAGGATCGAGATGAAAGTAGGTGAGGCCAGTGTGGAAAAAGTAACAGTAGTCCAAACAAGAGATGATCAGAGAGTGGATGAGAGATTTGGTGGCATGCTAGGAGAGGAAGGGACGCATGTGAGCAATGTTACGTAACTGGTAGCGGCAGGATTTGACAAGAGTATGAATGTTGTGGGCAAAGGAGAGAGAGGAGTCAAGGATGACACCCAGTCAGCGGAGTTAGGGAACAGATGAGATAATGGAATTGTCAACATTGATAGAGAGATTGGAGGGAGAGGGGATTCTAGATGAAGGGAAGACAATGAGTTTTGTTTTGCAATGTTGAGTTTAAGAAATCTAGAGCACATCCAGCGGGAGATGGCAGAGAGGCAGGTGGACACCTAAGAGAGGAGGAAGGGAGAGAGATCAGGAGATGAAAGGTAGAGTTGAGTGTCGTCTGCATAGAGGTGGTACTAAAGGCCGAAGGAGCTGATGAGTTCACCAAAGGAGGAGGTGTACACCCAAAAGAGTAAAGGGCTAAGAACAGAGCCCTGTGGATCCCAAATTGAAAGTGTGGAAGGGGGAAGAGGAACCAAAGGTGGAAACAGAGAAGGAGTGGTGTGTTAGGTAGGAGGTAATCCAAGAAGGGATGGTGTCGGAGAAGCCAATGGAGTGGAGGGTGTGAGGCAGGAAGGGATGGTCCACGGCGTCAAAGACCTCTGAGAGGTCCAGCAAGATAAGAAGGGAGAAATGGCCCCTGGCTTTTGCCAAAATATGATCGTTGGATACACTACAGCTCAAAACACAAATACAATTAAATAAACTTCATGTTTAATTGTCCTGGCGACCTCTGGTGTTAACCTCCTTTCCCCATGACATGTCCTTTCAGAACAACTAACTGTGGATATAGATTTGCCCATAAACTGTTATAGGAAAGAGGCTTACATAGAGTTCAAGCAACATGACTTGTTTCAGCACTGTTAAAGCAAATTAATATAAAATATTATTTAAAGTGATCAATGGCTTGGGATATGTAGAGCAACATCAATCTTACATATTAATAAATATATATATTCTTAAATATATATGGAACAGTTGTGAATACAGAGACCCATAAATGTGCACACGGACATCCATAATTTGTCTGATTTAAGTATTATTGAAAATAGTTGGTGCATTAAATGCATTAAAACTGTTTTATTACATTGTTCCTGGTATATTGTTTATAATACTTGTGTTATTTAAATCCGCATTACCACCTAATTATCAAATGTTAAATACGCAATGCAACTGTATTTACATTCCCATCCTCGTGAGGTATCTTGAGATTGCGGCTTCTGATTGGCCCTCCAATTCACCAGCCTCCACCATATTAAAGTTGGTGAAAATAAAAATATTGTTGGGTCTGTATTACACAAACAGAGGAACCCCTGGAAATATGGGTGCATGGGGAAGACCCTGGAGCTCCAGAAAGGGCAAGGAATATGTGAGTAACATTTTATGATTAGGTGGTAATGCAGCTTTAACAAACAAAACAGCCTTTAATGTAATGTATGAAAGGCTACAACATTATTCTGAATGTTAATTCAACATAATGTTCACTTCCAACAAATGATCATTTAATTTGACTTAAAACAGAATAGTTTAATTATTCCACTAATTCATTTGTATTCCTCAGAAAAAGAGTTAAAGCAGTTTATAAATGAAGATATGCCATTGAATGAACGTAGATGTAACATATATTTAATAATTATAATCTTATATGCTTTTATATCTATACTAATTCTAACATATTTTATTTGACCTGCAGGTTACGATGTCTGGTAAAACAGCTGGAAAGAGGAGAAGCTTCAGTAGTGGACCTGAAAAAGAATCTTGAATATGCAGCCACTGTGCTTGAGTCAGTTTATATTGATGAAACAAGGTGAGGGTGGATCATAAGTTCTTATATATTGCATATTAAGTCAGAGTGTAATTGAGGTTAACTTTATATTGAGCAGCTTCTTCTTACATGAAACAATGTTATTGTTATATACTTTTTAAAAGGAAGTTTTATCACAAAATAAAAAAAAACTATACAATAGATTTAATTATTTCAGCAAAATATTTTTTTCATTTTGTCAATATTTTATATCACATTTAGGAAAATAATACATAAATCAAACTATCAAATGTTCTTTGCTATAAACTCTTTATACACAGCAGACCTGGCTTTAGATTTCGTAAACATATTTATAAATATGTAAGATTGGACAACAGAAACTGCCTTTCAGAATTCTGGAACCAGGTATGCTGCAAATAAAATGTATTATTGCAAAGCCATTTTTTTTTTTTTTTTCATAATAATACATAATAGTCAAATTGAAAAATGTATGATTTATTTTATTATTTTGCTTTAGTAAATCTACACTTAGTTTTCTAGTGTTGTGAAAATTCCCTGTGTACCAAGGATGTGTACCAAGGATGTGTACCAAGGATAATTTGAGTTCACGCTTTAGTGCAGCAACTGCCTGAATAATAGCACGCATCTGCTACCCCTTTGGCTCTATAAAGCTCAACCGAAGATATAGCTTACTATAATAAAGGTCTAAAATATAAAATAATTAACTCCAACCATTTGGAATAAGAGTATTAGTTTGCTAGGAACAACTTTAAGGGGCCCTTTTAATAAATAACGGGGGTTTGTCCATCATTGCAATGATTTTTGCTAAGCATTTATTAAAAAATCATTCCGGAACAGTGCATTAGAAATGAGGCTGTCCTAGTGATGACTTCTATTAACTTAATACTTCTGTTGTCTGTCTACCTCTCTGGTCAATATCGCAAAGTGACTTAGCGCATGTGCAACCTAAGGTCACGCATTTGCAGAAACATTTTGCGATGGTAACTGGAGGGGAGAGCAGATAAGCTGTGGTGGGAGATCCATTGCAGACATGTCCATTGTAGTTACCAACAGATTATTATTATTATTATTAATTTTTATTTGTAGGGCGCCACTAGGTGTCCGTAGCGTCGTACAGGGACAAACGAATTACAATACGAGGTGAGACAGCACAGTACAGTAAACAGTAAGCACAATAACTCAGTAAGCTCAAAGCACAGCTAGAGAGGGCAGGGGAGGGGAGAGGGAAGATCCGCATACGACGGAGCCCAAGAGGGAGGGCGTGGATAACAGGGAGAACCCCAGAGGGGAGAGGAGGGAGCGAGAGGGGACAGGGAGTGGAGGGTCCTCGAGGAGGAGGGCAAAGTAGCTGGAGAGCAGAGTTAGAAGTGGAGGAAACAGGAGGAGAGATGGCCCTGCTCAAAGGAGCGTAAAATCTAAGGGGTGGGGTAGACAGACACAGAGACGCAGGGGAGAGAGGGAGGAACAGAGGCAGATAAAGGGAAGGGGAATGAAGGGGAGAGGCAGAAGATAAGGTAGGAAGTTAAGTGGGAGACTGGAAGGCTTTAAGAAAAAGGTGGGTTTTTAAAGCGCGATTGCTGTATTTATGGAACATCACTAGCCATTTAAGTGTTTCCATCCATCCTGATAAAGTTTTTATTATGCTTTAAATTGCAATAAACTTGAGAAGTCCTTTAAACATAGTTGTATATTTTACACCATTGTTCCCCTTACTGATTAGTTACCTAAGCTGCCCAGGTCAGTCTAGAAGTAGCATTTTAGCCATATTTTGTATTAGTAATTTTGTGTAGTGTAGTAAAAATGTGTCCTACATAAGCATACAGTGTGTCAATGGACATATCTAACTAAATGTTTTGTGTTCTCCAGACGTTTACTGGACACGGAAGATGAACTCAGTGATATTCAGTCAGACTCGGTTCCATCAGAAGTGCGGGACTGGCTTGCCTCCACCTTCACGCGCCAAATGGGGCTGATGTTAAAAAGAACAGAGGAGAAACCACGGTTTAGAAGCATTGTCCATGCAGTGCAGGCTGGGATATTTGTTGAAAGGTAAGGAAAGATTTAAAGTCATATCAAGTACTGTTTTATATAAGAATCCTTCCTATCTGGCTCAAAAGTGACATCACACAATGTAGACACCTGACATATCTCACAGCAACAGCATATGTGGTCTCAGGATCAACAAATGAGTTCCCAGAATTTACCCAGGATTTAGTTTAAGTGTGAACAGAAAACACATTAGATGCTTTAAGCAGTATATTGGTCTTGGTGGCGGGCTGACTATATGTAAGAGGCCCGAGCAGGTCACTGCTCTGTAAGAAATCTTAGCAGATGCAAATAATTTGAATTTGGTGAAATAGAGACATTTCGGACTTTCAGTACCCATATGTTACATAGAAGCATATTTTTTGTTTCATTACTCAAGGTTCACAATGAATCTGTACTATAATAGAAATGTGGCCAAGTGAAATACCACTTATACCAACACAATATTTTATGTCTTAATCTTTAGTTTGAGTGTTGCCCAATATTTAAATCAGACACTGGGCCTGAGTTATTAAGGAGAGCAGAGCATAAAAAGGTGTAACTTTGCACCTGGGCAAAACCATGTTGCATTGGAGGCAGAGGTAAATTTAAAATGAGAGGACAGATTTATAGTTGGGATAGGGCATGTCCTAGATCAATTTTAAATTTCAGTGTAAGCATAAAGCTATCAAGCATTTCTGTGCTAGATGAAAAAACAGACAGTATTTAACTTATGTGCAAAATAATAAACTAATTTGCACCCCTTGCATTGTAACATGGTTTGTCCTAGTGAACATTTACTTGATTTTTTTGGCTTACATTCCTTAATAACTCAAGCCCACAATCTTAAAACATCACTACTGGTTTTGAATATTTTGCTACATTTTCATCTCCACTCATATACTGTGAATTTTGATGGAAAATTGGTCAAAATTAAAAAGTAGTACAAACATATTTGTTATTGGTAGCATTTCTTTGTGTGCTTCAATAATAATATCTATGTCCACCGATATGACTTACAACATTGGCTTGTTTGAATAATTGTACTACACTGGGTTTGTTTTTGTTTTTTAAACGGTGAGTTAAAACAAAGATTTGGGGCTAGATGTACTAAGCTGCGGGTTTGAAAAAGTGGAGATGTTGCCTATAGCAACCAATCAGATTCTAGCTTTCATTTTGTAGAAGGTACTAAATAAATGAAAGCTAGAATCTGATTGGTTGCTATAGGCAACATCCCCACTTTTTCAAACCCGCAGCTTAGTAAATATACCCCTTAGTGTTATTTAAGTATACATTTTTGATTGAAAAGTTGTCAGTGAAGCTTGATTGGACAGCCTAATCAAGCTGTCAATTTTTCAGTGTCCTGGGACTGCTTCTTCTCTAAACTGTCAGACTTCCTGGGTAAATATCTAGCTGTCGTAGCACCAGATGGGTTAGAATCTCCGGAATCTTTGGCACCCTATGATCAGGACTGCTTGGAGGAAAAGCAGCTACTAGGAGCAAGTTGTATAGGTTGAGTTTACCTTTCATAAACTTTATCTAGCAATCCTACAAAATATATTTGAAATGGTTGTATCATTGGGAGAATAAAACTTTCCAGAATGCTTAATGCTCTTTTCGGGCTAGATGATAATGTTTACTGCTTCGTTTTTATGCAGCCATTGCTTTAGTGATCTTATCATTGCCTTAGGGGAAGAAATCCTACTGAAGAACAGGAAATCAGAAAGCATACACATGAAAACCCCACAGCAGTTTATTTTCTTATCAAACATATTAACTTTGAACAGTTGTATAAAAAAAAAATATCACTAGGCTCCCTTCAATCTTTATGTATAGGCTGTTTTGTAGGATTTGACCAAAGGTTATGGTTTTACTGTTAAAGACTTATTGAATTAAGAAAAAGACATTGCTTAGCTAACAGAATACAATAGTGCTAGGAACAGCAAATTTCAAACCATTATTTCTTAAACGTTTGCTCTTCATAAGAGCCTATGGGGCATATATTTAATTAGGTCCGGCGATCGTGATTACGTGCGGCTGCACACTTCCCGTTAGCTCAACACTGCGGATTTCCACGCGCACCCCATAGGGATTGCGAAAGGAAATCCATGATGTTTCGGTACCGTATTGGCACTTTATATGGGCA
The DNA here is from genome assembly GCF_038048845.1 of Mixophyes fleayi. NCBI lineage: Eukaryota > Metazoa > Chordata > Amphibia > Anura > Limnodynastidae > Mixophyes > Mixophyes fleayi. Next base: position 100,385,345 of record NC_134406.1, read on the forward strand.
ACCGTGTGTAATCGTGATTGCCAGACCTAATTGAATATGCCCCTATATGTTCAAACACATTGGGAAATCACAAACAGTATATATATATATATATATACATATATATATATATATACAAAGTAACCCATGCATGATACTCATGCATTCTAGTCAAATCAAGCTACTTAAGGTGTTAAAAAGGTTCTTGTCATGCATTTGGGCCATAGCCCAGGCCTCAACCACCAACCACTCCCCACTCTCACCCCCGGCAACCACCAACCACTCCCAACTGTCACTTCTCCTTCAAGAAATATATATATATATATATATATTTTTAAAATCTTCATAAACACTTTTAACAATTAACAAATTAAAAACATCTTAGTATACCAAATTTCAGCCCTTTCTGAATTTTTTTTTTCACACACACTAAGAATTTAGTAGGTCAGTGTATAACTCCGCCCAGCAGGTGGCGCTGCAGCTTGGTTTTATTTTTTCCACACACACACAGACAGACTAACACACGCCACTAGACATTTATATTATAGATATATATGTGTGTGTGTGTGTATATGTATATATTTCCCCCATTCCTATAAGCATTCATTGGTCACATCATTTTTTTGATTTTATCTTTTTTCCAGCTACCCTCCATCTAAGCTCCATTTTACATCAAAACTATATATAAATCTTCATCTATCTATCTATCTATCTAACTATCTATCTATCTAACTATCTATATAAAATGGATGGTATTCATAGGAATTATTTATTCAGGGATTCTTACCACTGATCAACACAAAAGGCTATGTAATGTCAAGTACAAAATAACTTAAAATGGACAGTGCAGTGGTGCCAATCAAGTTTAATTGTAGACTAAAAAAAGAAAGAAAAATTAATGGGAAAGTTATTTTTGCAAGCTTTCATGTTAACCTTATAATTTTATGTATGTAGCCCCGTGATTTAACTCCATACTTTGATTTTTGAATTTTACCAGGAATTTTGAGTTTTTGACCCAGAATTTTTAGGAGTTTTGAGTTTGAAATCAGGAAGCCCATAATTTGAAAGTGGACATACTGGATAGAAAATAGGCTTCTAATAGGCTGTTGAATTCAAATGTAGCAGACATAAAACAGAAATAAACATTGACTAAACTCTTGTTCAAAGACAACTTATAACCGAATGTTCTATGCCAGCACAATTTTTTATGCCCAAACTGACATCATAAACAATAATTACGGTGTAAATCAGTGACATGAACAGTCTAATCTTTTTAATCTCACACAGCTTTCATTTTATAAATGAAAAGAGGGAAAATACATGTATGTTCTTTACAATTTAATGAGTATTATCAGTTTTTAAGATAGTACTTGTTAATCACTGCTTGTGTTTCTGGCAATGACTGTTATGAGGCCAAATACATCTGCAGGGATTTTGTACTAATATGTGGATGTTCTACAAGAAGAAAAAAAATTCAGGTAAGAGAAATTCTGACGTTTGCAGTGGTGCAATTTGCTAGTGATCTTGCTACTTAAGCCAAAATTTCAAATATGGAGTAAAAACTGTAATTTCCATATATTGAAAGACCGTTGCACAACAGATGCTGAGTATGTTAACTGCTAACTGACTTAATAGGTGTAAGCTTAGTCAGGTGTATGATTGAAATGGAAATGAAACTAAACAGGGTTTGAAAAATAAGTGATAAACCTTCCAAGCTGGGTAGCCATGTATCAACATCTACAGTACATGTTGCATATACATATACATAATCCTGCAAGGATGATATAGTGGTATGTGCTTCCGAGGGTGCATGCTTCAAGAAAATAATGGCAGGCTAAGTGTTAGAAGAATCTATACAGACACCATTGAATAGATGAGAATATGTACAGAGGATATACTGGAGGGGCAAAAAGCACACATAACTAATATAAATTGAAGTGACAGAAAGGCAAGCTGTTGCAGTGGAAAAATGCTATATCCTACTTCCTACAGAAAAGGAAGTAAGTACCTGGGTTCGCAGATCACAGGTGGTCAGAAGACTACCGGCACACAAGGAATCAGAATGACATAGGTAGAAGGGGGCAGACCAAAGCCATATGACAAATTGTGTTATGATAGGTAATCGGTGGGGCATAGAGTTCACCTTCGAAAGTGAAATGGAATATGATTATAGCGCCCTTGACAGGGGCGAACGCAGGATTTAGAAGGGGGGGTTTCCCCCCCCCTGAAAAAAATAAATAAATATTGCGAGAGGGAGCAGCAGCTCCATGTCGGTGAGTCTGAATTCTACAGTAGACGCGGCGCTGTCAAGCAGCATCCACGGCAGTGCTGTATTATACTACAATACAGCACTGCCGCGGACGCTTCTTTGACAGCGCCGCGGCTGCTGTACAGTACTGTTGGTTCGCGGAGGGGAGGGGTTTCTGGAGAACCAGAAACCCCCCCTGCGTGCGCCACTGCTTGTGTGAAAAGTTGATAAACTCTACGATTGGGATACAGTTGTAAGTTAACCATGCTTTGCAAATGGTAATGAGGGTCTTCTTATGTGATTTAGTCCTAGGTTCACTTATGACTGATTTCATATAAGATTAAAATGATATATGGGATAATGCGCTATAAATTATATAGAAATTAAAAGTCAATGAGATCTAGGACCATATAAAAGCATAATACTGTAGGCCTAGTACCTTTATGCAGGACAGAACACCAAAATGACTTATAACATGCATAATAATTAATAGTAGTGGGGTGCATTATCCCTTTTTATACAATATATTCACTAATGAACACTGGAATAATGCCATAATACTTCACTGATTATAAGAAATGACAGCACAACTCATTGTCTAATCATGTATTATGTACAGGAATGTTACATATATTAATATATATTATTTACATTATATTACTCCAAAAAAAAACATACTAGTAGGTTAATTGGCTGCTAACAAAATTGACCCTAGTCTGTCTGTCTGTCTGTGTCTACTGTGTGTGCATGTTGGGGAATTCAGACTGTAAGCCCCAATGGGGCAGGGACTGATGTGAGTGAGTTCTCTGTACAGCGCTGCGGAATTAGTGGCGCTATATATATAAATAAATAATAATAATAATAATAATAAAAATATTATGTATAGTACATGTGATTCATTGTGGTGTATTACTGCTATTTCAATATTATTTTTATTATTTATTTTATATTCCAAAGAAATCACTACTGCCATTAATATGTGCTTTAGGCTTTCTAATTATATCAAATATAGATAATGTTTTGAATTATTTACTTTATTAGAATGTACAGAAGAACGTCAAACATGGTTGGACTCAGTTACCCTCCTGCTGTCATTGCTGTTTTAAAGGTAACCTTTTCAAATTGTATTCTTGATTATACATTGTAGACACTTTATTTGTTGAAGATTGCTGTATACAGTGAGCTTGCTGCTGCTCACAAAAAATACATATATCTTTGACAGACTCTGAAAAATCACTTGGGTCTTTAGAGCACATGCTTAGTGACTTTCCTCCTTCAGATGATATTATTTTACTGCTTGTATGTGCTCTGCTGCATATTTTACTAAATACATTGATTTTGCTTTTTTCCTATCAATTAAGTTTGAAACTCATCAGTTACAGCAAAGACTTACCGTTTCTCCTCTACACCTACTTTCACAATGATCAAACTGGTGCACGTACTAATTCTTGGCACAACCTTGTAAATATAGAAAATGCTATTTATGAAAACACTAGTTAAAAAGATTATCTTGGTTCCAATGTAAAAAAAAATGGTTACCTTATACAGCACATAACACCCTGAGTAAATGACCCCTGTTGTCATCAGCCTTTACTGAGAGCCACGGTGTCTGGATCACTTATTATTATGTTTTATTTATAGTGCTGACATATTAGTCAGTGGTGTACATTGAGGGGATTATGGCACAAACAAATTACATACATTGACAGGAGGCAGAAGGTAACGATGGCCCTGCCCAAATGAGCTTACAATCTAAGAGTTGAGGGCAACACTTGATACATAAGGTGGAGGATCATGTCTAAAATATATTTACTACATTTCAAATTTACCCCTGGCTTTCTCAATTACATTTTGTACTCCTTACAGTGACTGCAGGAGGAGGCGCTCAGTGGTCATGCCGGTGTGCAGGCCGTTATCACTATTCAGCAGCTTTCATTTACTTTTTCCTTCTGGTTTTCAGAAGTGGATGCCTGGCTTCCCATAGGCATATATAAATATCACATCCTCTGTCTAAGTATTGGGGCTCTATAGCACCTATACCCAGTGTACCTTACTTGGTCCACAGTCCATTGTCCCAATATTTAAGACTGTCAGTTTCTTGTACTTAAAGTTATACTAGTTTTTAAATGCTTAGGTTAAATATCAGCGTCTGATCTGAGAGCGTGCAATTATTCTTTCTGAAACGTTTATGACAGCTATCATAATGCCTGAGCCGCTTTCCGAAAAGTCATTTGTCAGCAGTGAGTCATGCACAGACATATAAGAAATCGTAACATTTTTCTTCCGTTTATTGAAGTGACTACTGGCAATTGGACCATAACCCCTGACAGTTATTGAGCATAAAGCAAAACTTCCAATTTAGAGATTTAAATCTTTAATGCACAATTGGAACAATGAGAGTTAGCTATGCATGAGTTCATATGGACTGAACATACACAATCATTTGTAGTCAGGAATGAATTAGGGTAAGCTAGAGGCCATAGACTGCTGCTTAATTACACATCAATTACAGGAAAAATCACTTTTAACCTCTTCAGCCAAACATGAGTAGACAATGTATAACAGTATATTCAGTACTGTGCTAGCAACATATTGGGGACGGAATGATATTTTAAAACAGTAATCTCAAAAAGAAATCATGCTCCTTTTATCTCCATAAACTTTAGTTTTCAAAACTAACATATATGTGTAGACAAATTAACATAAATAATATCTAAAATTTTCAATAATTCCATCAAAATTAGGATTTTTAAAAGAAAATTGAAACCTTTTAAAAAATGAACTTAAATTTTCCCTTTTATTAATTTCCTAGGTATCAAAGATTATTTCCAGAATATGAGAATGTAATAATTAGTAGTATAAGTAATTACTTTTTAATTTTTTTATTTTAAAATAATTATGTAAGTAATGACACTTAAAATAACACAATAACGAAAGTATATACAGTGAAAGTAAGGACCCTGTAAATATATAGAGCCGCTGTTCCCTGAAGTTGCATCTCTTGAGTATCTGTTCTACTGTATTACTTCTGCACCATTTGTTAACTATAGAGCCAGTAATAATGGTTTAATAATTTTGTTCTTCAACGATCACAATGTTGCCGAGCCTCACAATGCCTGGCCTGCTACCAGTTTAAAACAGATGAGAACCAAATACTGAAACAGCTGGCTGCACAGATTCTCTAAGCATGGACTGATCTGACCTGACTATTGCCGTAAAGCTCTTTAAAACAGGCAGCATACGCCTCAATAGTTCCTCATTTAGATATGCAAGATACAAACACATTTAGAAATGCAAGATGCAAATAACCTAATTCCATGATCATAACTGCTACTAAGTTTTTTTTTGCAAAATGCATTTTACCATAAACTATATAGAGCATATAGTTTTCTTTACAATAAAATATTTGATGATAAATACCTCCCTCCCCATGGACAAGTAACTTCCAAAACCCATGAAAATCCTTCAGTAACTTTTATTTATCCAGATATCTGTTAATGTCTTGGGACTCCAGCCACCTGTCTAATTTCTGCTTCAGTTCCAATAAAATGGGGCCATTCACATCTTGTATTCTTGTCAAATTTTGCAAGAATGGTTCTTCTTGGTCATCTCAACTCATTGTTGTTACTTGTGTATGCGAATGAGTAATGGCCTTTCCACATCCTACACAAAGAAACACATCTATTCAGTTATTTCAAGATCATTATAAGCTTCCCCACATAATAGTGCAGCATAATGCAACCCAAATGAATAACCTCCCATCAGGCCATACTCCAACCCCCACAGTATTTTCCTTCCATTCTCAGGCCATCTACTCTAAGTTTCTATAGGGTCATAAATTCCTGTTTTGAAGATCTGTCATAACACCTGCATTTAATAATAAATAGTCAAGCCTAGGATGCTAGAAAGATATTCTCTCTATATAACAAGACTGTTTCCTTAACTAATCTGTGCATAGCAGTTTGGCAATCTCCTGCACAACATTATCTCTAACTTGTATCTGGACTTTTAGCTATGCTCATTGGAACTGGGAAAGCATTACTAGTTCCTTGCAAATTCCCTATCACAGAGCCATAATAACAATCCTACTGAATAATGGCTTTTTACCTGGGTAAAATAGTGTTGGTTTAAACTTCTGGCTCACAGCCAGCCTACTCTTAGGTAATATTTTCCTTGATGTAGATAAAAAATGGTAGCTTTAGCGGCATCAATTAGACCAGTGGGGTTACAGTCAATTTTTTTTTCTTCCTTGAAGAAATCAGCCTTCAGTGATCTCACTCCCTTTAAGCATCTGTGTTCTGTTCAAGATATAACATTTATGTTATCTAAAACATAACTTATTTTGTTGTAGTGAGTTTTCATATTTATTCAATTTAACATATCAATGGAGAAGTGGAACTGTGAGCTTCCTGTAGAGGCCTTAGTGGCTAAAAATGTTCAGTTTTCTTATCAAAGTCCCATTGAAGAAGGATACTATAAAAGTATCTTATCATTGTAATTATGCTGCACCGGGCATTATTACACTTAGTAAAATATGTTCTCTCGTTCCTGCTGTAGAAGCTGTGCAGATAATCCTTCAGATGGTGCAGTTTCTATATGCTGTGTGTTTTATGGCCAGATGTTGTTACAACTTTTTCAGATATGGAAGCAGTAGTCCTGTTCCTTCAGATAAAAGGAGGATTCTACAACTTTCTCCCATTAAAATATTATAAAAAGGTGTAAAATTTGAAACATTTGAAAAATTAAAATGTGGACACTAAAGCCTATAATGGTATTAATTTATTTGTTTATTGCCATTTTATTAAATACATTATAAAGCACTAATTATCCAAAATTACATTTTTCAGGCTATACACATATATTTGCAACCAATTTATACATTATGGAGCTCATTTAGAGTCGGACGCAATGTGCTTCTAAAGACGTGTGGGAGTGGGAGTGTGCCGCAGCTTGGTAGGGTATTATGAGTAGCATGCAACCACAGTTGCATCCCACTCATAATACCCTACCGAGTTGCGAGCAGTTCGTGCAGCTAGCTAACTACTTGTCCCACCTAATTCCTGCAGTTTTAGCCCTTTTTTGATGTGTGTTGTGTCTGCGCCTTTCTGCGTCTGGGATTTATTTATGGGATCACACCTTCACAATTCCGCGTTACGCCATTTTCCTTGTACTGAGCCGCAAGCTGTTGCAAGTGTTAATTGCTTCAAAGAAGCAGGCGGATTTGGTGCTTGCTGCACATGCGTGATAGTGTTTTTTTGGTCGATGCACCTAAAACTGACTTTGCGTCCGACTCTAAATGAGGTCCTATGTTGTTAGATGTTAGTAAGAGTAAGGTGGATGCTGAGAGGATTGACTTGTTTGAGACATTTACTGCACTCTATAAATCAGCAATGTGTTTAATATGTATGTTATATAAAGTATATGTGATGAAAGTGTAGAAATAATTATTGTACATGTTGCTCTCTTGCAGAATGTTGACAAGTGGTCCTTTGATGTGTTTGCACTAAATGATTCTAGTGGCGATCATGCACTTAAATTCATCTTTTATGAATTACTCACACGTTATGATTTGATTAACCGCTTCAAGGTGAGTAGCTTCAAATATATTTTCACTGAATCCATAATAACAAACTATTTAATTTAGATTAGATATTCAGTGATATTATAAATCACAACTCATGGTGTCATTTTATATGGATCGCTTCCAAAGTAATTTGCATAACTGTTATTTTAATAAAGTAAATAATTCATAAGAGACATGTATCTGCTACTGATAATATCGCATTGCTAGCAAACAAAAACTAAAGTATATTTACCCTAAACTATAACATAAATACACAGTATTGCTAAAATATAATTCATAAGGCCTATTTGGAAGGTATGTGGATTTAAAGGAACTTTGTGTAAAATAGGAATCACGTGGAGCTATATATTTTTCTATGTTAAAGTATAAGTCCATCCAAAACTAAAAATGAAAGGTAAGATAAAGTCTGGTGTCACCATGATTTAACAGAAACCGTGAAGGCTTCAAACATCTTCTCTAATAGTAAGTAAAGCCATTATAATGCTAACAGTCTTGTGGACGTCTTCCCTTCACCATGAACTTTCTATGCTCGTGAATGTGCTGTTCATAGGAGAAGAGCATTGGCCAAAATTGCAGCCTTTTGAGTCAGACAAGCGCTAGTAGGAGAAACGATTGTGGCAGTGGAACATTTTAGTCTTTTGGGTACCACCAGAGCAGGGAAGCAACAAACAAAAGGCAAGTAGCAATCAGTATTTTAACTTACCTTAGTGAACTTCATCTTAGTTTTCAGCAGTATTCTTCTTTAGTAATGTGGGAAGCAGGATGATGTTGATATGCACACTCAGAAAATGTCAAACTCCTTCATCTGTGGATTCAAAGGTTGACCTTGATTTTGAACCACCAAAACCCAAGATAACAATTTGTTCTTTACATTTGTAATTCACCACTAAAGTCAACCTTAATTCACAGATTTACTACTGCTGCAGACTTCCATAGAAAATGTTGTCCTGTTTTGCACCAAATATGCTTCTTTGGGATATTTACTGTCACTGCACACAGTTCTAATTAATGACTTTTTTTGTCTTAGATATAAATTCTGACAATGCATGTAGGATAATTGTTATCATAAACCTTATCCATATCAAATGTGCAAAATTTATAATAAAGTTACAGATGTTACAAGTTTTTTATATAATGTTACACTGTTATCGTGTTTATAGCATCCTTGTTTAGTTTTAAGTTGCTATTGGTTTTGCTGGAGTAGAATATTGGTACTGTAATTTTCTTTTATTTCTCTTGTTTAAAATTCAAAAACGGGTTACACATTTTTGTTTAGACACTGGGAAACTTGTCAGTTGCCGAATGTTACAAATAACTGTAAGCTACAGCTAAACTACTAAGATAAGCTCTGTATTTAATGTTGCGAATATTTTTAAGGCATTTTTTTAAAACATATCTTAGCATAATGTAAGAAGACTTATGAATTCACTTGAAAGGATGATTTTGAGTTAAGGATGTATTAATCTTGCCGCACCAAAGGTAATATAATTTTAAGGGTATATATACCCTGGAAATTAGTCTGTCATTTACCTTGCTATACTTTGATATGTGTTCACTGCACAGCGACCACAGTTTGGAAACCTGTAAAAATAGACAACATTGATATATTGATATATTTATCAGTTTGCTGATGCATTTCCAATCCCTCTATGCACCATAACAACTTGTCTCTACTTAATATAATAAATGATTCCAAAGTTCAGTATTTGATGACTGTGCAATATGTTGAGGCTTTATGAGATGAGAATATTAATGATAGTGTCTCATACATTTCACTGCAGATTTAGACTATTATACATTAAACTTTACTTTCATTCAATGTAAACTATGTATTTCCAAACAAAGAAACATAAACACATAAACATAGAAACATAGAATTTGATGGCAGATAAGAACCGCTTGGCCCATCTAGTCTGCCCAGTTTTTTAACCTATGGTAATCTCAACCCCTATTTGATTCTTAGTTCTTTGTGAGGATATTCTTATGTCTATCTCAAGAATATTTAAATTGCTCTACTATATTAACCTCTACCATCTCTGATGGGAGGCTATTCCATTTACCCACTACCCTTTCTGTGAAGTAAGAAGTAAGTCCCTCCAGTTTCAGTGCATGTGCTTGTGTTTATCTTCCTTTGAAGAATGTTTCCCTCATGTACCTTGTCACAACTCTTGATATATTTGAAAATTTCTATAATGTCCCCCCTTTCCCTTATCTGCTCCAAACTATACATATTAAGTTCTTTTAGTCTGTCCTGGTAAGTTTTGCCATTTCACCATTTTGCCCTTTTTTGTACAGTCTCTATTTTATTTATATCGTTCTGCAGATATGGCCTCCAGAACTGAGCACAGTATTCTAGATGAAGCCGTAACAATGACCTATACAGTGACATTATTACTTTTACCTTTGTGCTACTGATTCCTCTCCCTATGCAACCAAGCATCTGGCTTACTTTTCTAATTGCTTTGTAAAATTGCTTACCTGCCTTTAAGTCACCTGAAATAGTGACTCCTAGATCCCTATCCTCCGCAGCAATTCCAATTATAGTTCCACTAATGCTATATTTAACCTTTGAGTTTTTGAGACCCATGCATGCTTTTGATTTTTTGTCATTAGACGGTAGTTGCCACTCTCTTGACCAATAGAAACAGAGATCTTTATGTGGAGTTTTCTTCATAATGATTAAAATGATAATGTGCCCGATGCTAAGAATGAAAGGTTGCACCTATAATACCTTTATGTTGCGAGCAAAAATGAGCGGACATTACAACCCAAACAGCACACAAATCGCCTATGGGCACAGTGAAGCTGCTACATGCCAAAATGTAAAATTTCATTTTTATTATATTTACAAAAATCTTTGGGAGAAAATTTCCTACATATATCCACTTTCAGATATACAATATATGTAAATGTACCTCTACCTCTCATAAGTAGGCATGATATCTCCAAATTCTGCACTGTGCAAGCAAAACTTGCTCATTTATTGAACATGGTCTTACTCATAGTTATACCATTATCACATTTATAATAAGAAAAATACAAAGTGTACAATAGTAGTTACAATACATTAATAAAATTAATAATATTGTTGATGTTTTAGCTGGGTGTTTTAAGGTTCCTTCATTATGAATGTTCACTTATTATTGACGCCTGTGTCCAACACAGTTATATATGAAATTTAGATTATACAGGTAATTCCCCAAGTAGTAATACAAATATTTAAATGTTGAGTATACTGTACAGAATTTTGAGTGACTTAATTTTGACAGTCTCTAATTAACTTTAATGTAATCTAACCTTATGTTTCATTTCTCATTTGCACTTCAATGTAAATATATAGACATCCATATATAATAGTATTCTTGTTGCAGAACATTGTCTGCTTCCTACAAAGGTGTTTTTGGCTCGGCTTACAGAGTTTACCATGCACTAGAGGTTCATTGTTTTAGTCTTTGTTTCATAATCCCCGTCCTCCAAGCAAGATACATTTCTCACAATGCAAGAGTGGCCTACTGAAAAGGAGCAGAGTCTGCTGTGATTGGGAATGTGGTATGATATGATACAGACAAAATGTCAGCAGACAAAGGGAAGATGGAGACAACTTCTTAAATTTGTCTGTGGCTAGAGAGAGATAAAATTAAATTATATCTAGTAAATACAATTTGAGTTTGGAGTACAATGTTATTTGGTTTTCAGCAATCCAATAAACAACAAAAATAAAAAAGTCACACTGGACAATTTTACTGTTAAAATAAACTATTACAAAATAATGTGTTAACATGTTTTAAACATCTGAACTAGTATTACATTGTCTCTGGTGCATGGTATTCATAAAAACATACAAAATGTTAGCTCTATCTCATATTTAAATAAATTGCAGTATACTAAACATCATCATTAATAATCCTATAAGTACATAAAGATATTAAATGTCTCCCATTTGCAAAAAGCATCCATGATATTTTTCATTAACAGCATCACCCCTACCCTGTTGGTGTTTATCTAGTTAGATTGTAAGCTCAATGAGCAGGGATTTAAGGAAATTAATTTTAAACAAAAGAATGTAGTCTTGGTACTATTGGCCAAAGTTTGTTCATTGAATTTACTAAGTTTTTCTAATATTGAACATGTTCTTATGTCTATAAAGCTGAATTGCTTGCAAGAAGTGATACCTTTTACTGGATCCCAAAAAATATTACATGGATGCCGCAGTACATATGGTTTACAGTAATTTTAGGTAACGTGGTCCTGATAACCTGTGTGCAACATCATCTATGTGTTTTTGTGTCACTAAAAGTTATCACATTTTGCAAATAATTGTATTAGTCTTTATAGTTTACATCAGCTGTAGACTCTGGTTATCTGGGTCAGAATATGCAGGAGAGATGCACTTGTCCAATCCTTCATTTGACTAGAAGAAATATTGATGAACCACCCTTCTTCCAGTCTATGTCTCTGAAAAACTGAATTACTTAATTGAGGCTATCTGTGTAGCCTGCTCTTATGACCCGGCTACCCATGTAACCCTTTTACAGTAGTTCAGATCAGAACCCTGGACAGCGCAACTCTCAACTCAGCAGTCCTTAAGCTACAGCACTATTCCAACAGAAGAAGTGCAACACTGCCTAGATGGGAATACAACAGTTTACAAATAGGTTTACTGGCTTATTCTCAATCATTCTTATTATATGTCATTATAGAGATTTTAAAAAGGGTTTTTCCAATGATTGATCAATAGCAATGGTAATATGTATAATAAACAAGGCATTTATTTAATACTATGTATTACAAGACAGTATTGCAAAAACCGTTTTCTTAATCACTATTTATTAGTTACAAAAGCTGTCACAGCATATTATTATGGTCATATGATGTGCCTTTTAGTTGTATATTTTTACAAATTTTTGATTGTTGTTTTGTATTTTTTTTAATTTTGATCCAGTTTCGTTCCATTTGCCACCAATGTAAATGTCTTTTTATAATAAGAGATTTAAAGAACAGATAACACCTAACTTTTTTTCCCCACATGAAAGGGACATAATATACATACAGACATTCCTCATATAAACGTAAAAGCATATTAAACTATCAGTCGTGTTTGTTTTATTATTGGTTTATATGCACCTACAATACATTTATCTGAAATATGTTTTGCAAGAATAACATCTTAATTTAATCTAAATTTAAAATGTTAGTTTCTAGTTAGATACCAAAGTAGAGTTTTTTTTTATGTAAGCCCAAGATAAAAATCTATTACTTCCTTTTTAGTTTAAATGTAAGGTTTATTTTTTCTTTATTTTAGTTGTATTGGAGTAATATTGGTTCAATTGCATTTAGTGGTGTTTACATGTTGTGGTTGCTAAAGCTAGTTGTGTGAAATTGTATTATGAGTAGAATACTAGATTCTATTATTGTGATAAAATATATTTGATTAATATTTAATAAAATATTTGTCTATTTTTTAAGCAAAATTTAATATAGAGGACCTGACTCATCTTCAGACGTAAATCCCGTTGCGTGCCATATTTTGTGCAAAATTGCTCTGTGCAGGCTCAGAAACGGACTTTAGGCCAGTAAGCACAGGTGCATGCAATTCACGTTCAAACGTAAATGACACTTCCGACAGTCTATGATTTTAAGGGTGGAGCAGAGGAGGGAAGGGAGGTATGCACTTAGGCAATGTACAGTAAGAATGTTTTAGGGTCGAGCGAAAGTCCATTCATCCGATTCAAACCCTAATCATCTCTGAGGTACGTGATTTTTAGCTGTGTCACTTGCACCAGCTGCATGGCAGGTGTAAGTGCAGACTGATGGTGATGCTGGATACGTACACATGCCAGAACATGTGTTTGCAAGTAAAAGAAACTGTAAAAATGCGTTTTATGTACAGTAGGCATTAATCACATCCTGATATACAGTATGTATTTCATGTAAGAAAAATGACACATTTTTTTAAATGTATTTTTCATTTATGACCCTGTGTCAAGAGGTGTTAATGTATTTAATTTTTTTCTATGCGATCCGATGGGACTTAATATTGCATGTATGCATTCTGTGAATCTTGCAGTGTTCTGTCTGTCTGTACATGGCAAGTACTGTACTGCCAGAGCATACTTATACCGTATTCAAATGGAAACATTTCTTGAGATCCGCTAGTACTTGAATACGGGAGGACATGCGAGCAATTTCTGTCCAATTTAAAAAAAAAAAAGCAAATTGCGTTCAGTTTGCGTTCCTTGATGAATCAGACTCAGAAGTGTAAATGCTTCCATTACAATTCTATTATAGTGTAAATTGAGTTTTACTTAATGGTTCCATAAATCTATGATTGATTTCTTTAGTGAAAGCTGCCATACAAATAATGGCATTGTGTTGTCTTGGCTTGTAGAAAATAAATTCACAACACTTTGATGGGAGATATTTTGCTTTTACTAGGTAACAGTGTCTGCTGAAACATAAGTTACACATAATTACCTAAATAGGGCATAATGGTATATACACAGCATTTTTTTAATCTGACATATAGCCTGGTTTGAAAAAAAGAAAAAGCATTATATCTGTGGGGCCCTTTCCTTAGTTGGGTGTCAGTTACATAACTAATAAAATAAATTCCCTTAAATAGAGAACAGTTCAAGTAATTTGTATATATGATCGTTATGGACGATTATCACATCAAACAATATAAAAAAAAAATCAAATATAACTTTTATTATCATACCCATACAAAATGTATGTAAAAAGCTAAATATTCTAAGATTAAAATAAATGAGTACACAGTGGGTAGGGATTTATTGGGAACGGACATTATGATCAGAATATTAAAGTTTAGAAATGTATCAGACTAAGTTTAACATTAGTATTGGTATTCAAACTGAAGCATTTATAAATAGTGCATCTTTTTAGTAATGATTATTACTAGTGCTATATCACTTACTGAGCTTTACTGCAGAATCGCAGTATAAATACTATAGTACTATTAGTACTCTCAGTATTATTTTATAGCAATTATTTGCATATTGATGTTACTAACATTTGCATTGGCATATATTAGAATATACATGTATCAGACTAGCTTGAATGTCAATATTGGTGTCCTGCATAGAGCATTTATAAATGATGCATCTTATAGTTATAATCAATGTAATAGAAATTACTGAGCTTATAATGCAAAATTGCAGTGTAAAGATTATACCACTGTTGCTCTTCGTAATATTTGTTCACAGTTGTTTGTATATCAATATCCTAAATACTTGCATTGACATATATATAATCATGGTAATCTTAAGAATATCAATGATTACATTCTCAATATTGGTATAATATGTAGCATTATGTAGCATTATGATTGAACTCCAAATCAAAGTTGATGCTATTTTATGTTGCCCTGTCTAATTTACAACTTCAAATCATATACCAGCTAATCAGTTTGTTAATGTTTCTTTGGGGTACTCTCAGAAATATTCATCCCTCTTTCATATGTTTCAGACTTTATAATGTAATACTAATGAGATACAGGTACCTGAAATTCTGTTAATAAAGTCTATTTATATTTATCAGATACAATCAAAATTTAAAAGGAGTTTATTAACAGAATTTCAGATAATATGGGGTATTTTGAAATAACAGTGGTGTTATCTAGTGAGGAGGGTTCCTTTATCAATTCCGTATCCTGGTTTGACAATAAATCTACCTGTGTGCATTAGCTCTTCTGTTTTCAATAGCTAGCAATTTGAGAAATTTCAGTGTACAAATAAGCTAACAAGTATTTGTGTGCTACATGAAAAACAGCCAGTATTTTCCATATGTGCAGAATAATAAACTAGTTTGCACCCCTTGCATTGCAACATGGTTTTGCCCAGGAAATTTGAGTAAGGAAACTCACTTCATTTTTTGCTTAACTTTCATTAATGAATCAGGCCCATTGTCCTAATCCTACATTTGGTCTCAATATTTTTCTTGTTTTGCCAGTGGAATGTGATCTTAAGTGTTCCCAGGCCTATCCTAATCACACCAATAATAGAATGAGTGAATTGCCATTGTGCCAGCTCTATTTAAAAATTGATAATTAAGCAAAATATGAATGTACTAACAGAGTGCAGTGTGCATTCGGAATGAAACGGCTTGTTCCATCACAAAACTTGATTCACACAAAATTCTACTATAATTGTTATCTCTAGGATTGATGTTCCCTTTCTGTATTTGGTGTTCATAAAAATCTGGTGTGTACACTAAGAATATGATTAATACATTATTACCTGAGAGATAGAACTGTGCTGACAGTCAAGGACTACTGAGAAAGTTCGATTTGTTACATTTTGCAAAAGTATGGTTTATTTACAGTTTCCCCTTAATAGCAATATTTGGACCACAGCAACCCATGTTTTTTATGAATATTTTATTGATCCGTTTTTCCATAGTGTATTTTAAGTTATAAAGCATTTCAAGCTTTGAAGACTATTCATGTTCACTTGAAAAGTATAGTATGTGACACAATAAATTCAATGTTTTTTTAGGCCAATGTCACAGAAATACAAGGAGACTTATAATATCCAGAATAGTTTAACGTAGGGGGTGCAATGTTCCTTACAGTAAGCAAACTTTTCTAAACACTGAAGCGATGACAACTGATGCAGATATTATTAGCAGGAGTTTATAATTATATTTGCATCACTTGTGTATTCAGGGGCAGGCTGGGCCGGGGGGGGGGGGCGCTCTTTCTCACCGCTGTTAGGACCGGCCCCCTAGATGTTCTATTGCTAGATTATTAACGGCGGCCACATCACATGCGATGCGGCCGCGTCAGCGCACAGACGGCCGCATCACGACACGCGATGCGGCCGCGTCATCAATGTGCGCCCCCCGGGCTGAAATCTGCCAGCCCGCGCCTGTGTGTATTGTATATAGTGTGCAACAGTCAAGGGTGAAAAATTATTTGGATTTTCAACATCAAGGGGCATTATCAGAGGTGCATGGTGTTATGGGCAGAAATACAACTACTATGGAGAAAGCTTTACTGATCTACCAGCACACACTTAATCTTGTCTCTTATTGAGGAACACGCCAGTGACAAATATGAGATATAAGGTTAGTTAAGTAAGCCAAATTATTTTGTTTTTTATTTATTTTTTCATTAAAATAAAAATCAATAATTCCATTTGTGGGGCTTGGGTACTATTATCATGCTGATTTAGAAGTGTTGAAATCAGATGACCTACAAGGAATACAGAAGCCAGGAGCAAGGTGCAAAAGGACTTAATAGAATAAATCACATTTGGTACCATATAGTAGATATAGCTATCAAGTTGTAAGAACTGTCAGTTCTGGTAAGAATTAAGTAGAAAAAAATCAGGCTATAAAGGTTCACTAAGCACAAGCTGGAACAAGTTACAATACTAGCGCAATGTAAAAAAAATGTGGCTATGTAAGGGCAAATATTAAAGCAAGCAAGATGTCATCCAGTAAAGCAGCATTGGCCATTTTGGCTGAGGGCAATGTTCAAGAATAAGCAGTTACATCTGGTCATAGGAAAACATCTAAACAAACTAATAATGTTACATGAGGCCCCTTATAGTTAGTAGTTAAAAAAACATATTAAAGTTATATCCTGAAAGGTGCAGGGAGAGCTTGTGTAGCAAAATAGGCAGCCTTAAATGGCATCTGGGCCAGGAACAGTCACCTACATCCACTGCCACAAAATTACTATAGAATTCAAACAAATATTTTGCAAATAAGTATTTAATAAAAAAAAGTTTGAGATTTTGAGATTTTTTATTTTAATATTGGTCACACGGCTAAGAAACTGTCAACAATTTTGCCTGAAGCCCACATGAGCATGCACCGGACTCCATGAATGATCATAAGTGGAAAACGGGGGCCGCAGGAGACTGGACCGCCGTACCATTACCCTCAAATTTTGCTATGGGACAAAGTGATTTAGTGTTCCATTCAAAGTCTTAATGTTTGCTGGATTTTAAAATTTAGGATATGCACATGGTATTTTTGGTGTGAAAAGAGATGGCTGTCTTTTTTTTTTAATATACTTCTGGACTAATTGAGCTGGTGGAGCTTCAGGCTCATTTATCAATGGAGACCAATCTGATTTTGCTCTCCAAAAAGTGTTAATTTGGGTTAATTTTCAGGTTGCTGATGGGCAAAACAGAATCAGTCAACTTTACAGATAAGCAATAGAAAAAATGGTTACTATGTAATTTTTGGGGAACAAAAAAGTAACAATAGCTCTAGTAAACCATTGCTCAATATTTTGGGAAAATTCATGTTATTGTTCTAAATAGAGGCCAATCAAAGCAGTTCAATGGTGAAAATAACATCAACTGCACAAGGGCTTTAGTCTAGCACTATTGTAAATTATTTAGGAAACAAGCAAACTATTTATTAAATAGTAATGCGTTATGTGTAACTATAATGGAGAAACAGTAGAAACAAATCATGACAGAAACTGTCTGTGCTAGTACAAGTGAGTCTAGGAAATGAAACCAAATATTTATTTGTTAGGGACAATTAATATATCTCAGATCATATAAAGTATATGTATAGTTTGTTAACCTCATACAAGTAGCAAACAAAAGTATGTAACCACAAACTCATAATCAAATAATACATTAGTATGCTAGTTTCCAGAAATGTAATTCACATACTCTCATTACTTTTCAGGGTATTTAATTATGTTTAGTTCATCTTTTAATTCCACTTAGTGTATCTAACAAAGCCTTTACTTGAAGCACAGCAGTTAATTCACTATGGGAAACAAACTCAGATAAGTCAGGATTATGTAAGTCTCGCAATTAATCAGTTTTTCCTTAGCTTTCACATATCTGGAAATACATGGTATAATTGAAAATCATTAAAACAACACACTTGGAAATCCAATTTGGATAAATAAAGTTGTTTGGGAATATGGTCAGCCACATTAACTGAACCGCAAAGTGTCTTTCCTTTTATTTTCTAGTTTTCATGTGCCTGTTGGGTTCATTTTCCAATCAGATTTCAGCATACAGAAAAAATCTTTTGGTTGGCTTCACACTTTAAAATGACAAAATTAGGTGACATGATTTGCATGTGCATAATCACCTTAAGAAATTATAGAGCAAAGCAAACTCCCATGATAATGGACATACCATGATATGAGTCTTTTTAAAAAGACAACAATACATTACTATTTACAAGGCATTTTAATTAATCAGTGACTTATATCAGCCACACATATGTCAATTCTGTTACTCGGATTAAATTCCAATCAATTGGATCAATTTTCATTATGGTCACACATGCGGGTAGCAAATTATGGACACATCTGGCTACTCAGACTCGCACCCTGCCTCAAATGTTTTAAACACTCCCTCAAAATTCACCTTTTCACACTTGCCTACCTGGCTCCATCCTAAGACAATTCCCACCGGCCCATTTCACTCCACCTCTATCATTTCCATTTACTACCCTAATTCTCTTAATGTTAACTGACACAAGTTTGGCCCTCCTTACCTCCTAGCGCCTCATCCTCTTTGTAATGTTTCATTTTTTCTACTGGTGTCCTCTTATGTAGTTGCTTTCTCTTTAGTCTCTTGTATTGAATTTTACTGATACAATTGCTTATCTTGGTCATTACCTATCTGTATTTTGTTCAGTTTATTCTTTGTTGATTGTGCGGTGCTGCAGATTCTGTGGTGCCACATAAATAAAGATGATGATGATGATTCATTGACTCTAGACAAGTGAACTGATCGTTCTGTACGCCCTTCATCATCAACATCATCAACATTTATTTATATAGCGCTAGCACATTCCGTAGCACTTTACATTTGGGAACAGAAATAAAACAATACTAGGTAATATTAGGTGATACATACATACATACGAATAAAGAAGGCTCTGCTCGCAAGCTTACAATCTATGGGACAATGGTTTGATACACAAGGGTAAGTGCTACATCATATTGATATTTGTCCAGATAGAATGCAAAGGTTACAAAGTATTTAGTGGGATGTATGATCAGTCACACAACTATGTTGGTCAGAAGGTTGTTGTGTTAACTGTGTAGAGGGTGGTAATAGGGTAACCTAGTGAGATTAAGAGGGTAGTAGAGGAATATTATAAGGTGAAGAGGTGGGTTTTCAGAGAACGCTTGAAGGCTTGAAGACTAGAGGAAAAGTCTTGTGGTGCGAGGTAGTGAATTCCATAAAGTGGGTGCAGCCCAAAAAAGTCCTGCAACCGAGAATGGGAGGAAGTGATGAGAGTGGAAGAGAGACGCAGATCTTATGCAGAACGGAGGTGTCGAGTTGGGAGATATTTTGAGACAAGTGAGGAGATGTATGTTAGTGCGATTTTGTTGATGTCCTTGTATGTTAGTAGCACCCTTCTGCTGACTAGTCACATAGGCTAAAAACATGGCATGCTTGTTATTTTGGTGTGAAACATGCATGGACAATTGACTAATGTGCTGATATCAGCACTGATATTGGTTAGGACATGAAAGTGAGTGAGTAAATGAAATGACACTTGCAGATTTTGTCTGTCCACTGTATCCTTTATGACCAAAGGGCAGTATGATCTTTTTTTTGAGCATTTGCCGACCACTGTACAGTATGTGGCCCTGTCCTCGCAAAGAAAATTCAGTTCAGTCAGTTAAGGTATAATTCAATAAAATGGAAAATTAATTTGACCAGTGATCTCCATTAATGCATGTGTGAGGTTATCAGCCTGTAAATGGATGGTGCGCGTTTGGAACTTGTATGTTGCATCAGTTCCACAACCTTATGTTCAATGTACATTATTATAATTGTTTATATAGCACAACCACATTATGCAGTGCTTCAAAGAGAATATCTAACCATTCACATAGGTCCCTGCCCCATTGGAGCTTACAGTCTAAATTCTCTACCATACAAACACACACACAGACACTAGGTCCCATTTTGCCAATTAACCTGTGGGAGGAATACAGAGCACTTAGAGAAAACTTACACAAACACTGGGAGAACATACAAACTTTACTCTGAAAAGTGCTCTTATGAGAATCAAATCCATGGCCCCAGTGTTATGAGGCTGCAGTTTTAACAACTGTGCTCCATGCTGAGATCTGTCTGTTGACCCAATCACTGAATGATGGGATCTGTGCATTTAGGGGATCAAATTAGTCACAGTTTTCGACAATCAGTAATTGGGTGGCACACTCTTATCACAGCATGTATTATCTACATAAAGTTGTATAATTGAGACATAATACACATTTAATTTACAGTGAAACCTCTATTTACATTTATCAAGAAACAGGTAAAAATGGTATAAAATGCAGGAAAATATAAAAATGAGGAAAAAGTCTAAAACACCCAAACCTTAAAGCAAAAAAAATACACAAGCATGCACAGTTATTTTCAACTGACCTTATAAAACTGACAGCATACATAGCCATTAAACACTCACTCCGCTACATTGACACTACACACACAGAAAGCACTCATCCAGGAGCACTGACATTATACATAGAGACAGAATGTACCAAACACTTATGATAAAAAAAAATCACCTTATCACAATCACACCACCTACAATCGACCATTGCAATGACACCACATACACATGCCCAACAGATACACAGAGAACACTCACTCCCATCTCAGTACACCACAGAATATAGTATATAGGCACATTTCATATAAGTGCCTCAGAGACCACTGCCTCTATATGTAACTATGTTCATATGCTAAATGAAGAAAGGTAGAGATATGCATTTCTGACACAATGTTCACATGCTGTACAGGCTGTGTTCATTGAATGGGAGTTCTACTCATCACATTAAAACATGTCACAAAACATCACTGAACTGAAAATAAATACAATAAGCTCTGACACCCTAATGTAACAAGTTTAAGAACTGAAATGAGAGACAAGACAGAGATTGAGTAATGAAGACAAAGAAGACTGAATGGAGAGGGACAGTGAACTAACTGTAACTTCTATTTTACATGATACATTGACATTTCAGTAACCTGGATCTGACAAACTTTAAATTCCCTCAATTTAATGACTACCACACTGAGACTTCTGGACTTTCTTCTTCCTATATTCTATAGAAAATGCTGTTCTTCTTCTCATATACTTTAACAATTATAACAGTCATGTGAAAAGGTATCTCAACTGCATAAATCCTACATGCGATCTTCTAAGTAGACATTGGTTTATCTTTTTAATAACAATAAGTACCTATAAGCTCATTAATAATTACATATCAATTACTTCCTAACAGCATTATATATCTATTTGTATTGATACAACTAGTAATACATAAAAATATCAAGCCATAGTTTATAAAAGTCTAGTTCTCATCCCTTGTACAATACAGTCCTAATGACACAAATAATATCAATTCTAGTGATTTAAGAAAAAAGGCTCCGTGGCCTCATTTCTTTTGGGATTTATTCTTGGATTTGCCCTCATTATAAGCAACAAATACTTTACCATCTGGTCACTTGGAAATAATTTTATGGACAGGACTGCTAAACTGTGCAACAGTGAGTTATGTCAGAAAAAAGCCTGAAGGTTTTCATCACACTGCACAAATGGGAATTAATAAGTTCACAGTTCTTTGAATCACTATTGTTGTCTTTTTACAACAACTGTTCACGAAAAGACTTCAAACGACACTCACTAAAACACAAATCAATATTTTTGTAATAGGATGTCATCTCCCACATTTGCTATTCTTAAAATTATATGTGTTAGACATACTGCCTATAGCTTTTGTCACACAAGTAACAAACTGTATTCTGTGTTTTGTGGATGTAGCATGAAAAAATAAAAGAAATTCTATGGAAACACCAACAACACATTCAATTTTGAAATGTAATGTCAACTGTCGTTTCGGGCTGCAAAAAGTATGGAGATTGTAGGGCAAAAGTATGATAATATTTAGTTCTAGTTTCTTGCAGATAGGGCTGGTGCTACAACTAGCTAAACTTAGGCGTTCAACTAGGGCACCATGACTTAGGGGGCACCTAAAACGCTGAATAAGTGACACAATATCAAGCATACTATATATTTATATGCGCTATGGTGCCCTCATACTCAGCGCTGGTGTTTGACATGGAGGGGCAGCAGCCCACAGCTTCTTAGGTGTGAAGCTGCCGTCTGCCGCTGTTCCTTCATGTTGGTAGTGGGCATGGATTGTGGTGCTGGACTATGATGTCACAACAGTGACCCACAATCCTATGAAGAGAAGATGCTTCTCCCTCTCCACACAAGGTAAATAAAAGGTCGGGCAGGCAACCGAGGGAAGAAGGGTCCAGGCCAACTTGTACACAGTATAATTAATCTTAATGAAACAAAACAACAACATACAGTACTTTAAAGACCATTAGAATCAGAAAAATTTTGAAAATGTAATTTTCAATGCAAGTGATTCAACATGTTGCTTGAGATGACAATGACTTGACACACCTCTCCTGCATAGGGACAGGTGAGTCTGCAGGGGAAAGCTGCCTATAAGGTTAAGCTCTTGCAGACCAAGAACCCTAAGTTTAACACACACATGTGCAGAATAGGGTCTAGTGGGGTAATTAGTCCAAAGGGAGGTGATTTGTGTATTGAAGTCTGAGTTGTTCCCAATTTCTAATACTTTTCTCTTCAGACAAGTCAAAAACAATATCAATGCACCATCAGCCTTCTGAAAGTTTTAATAATTATTTCCACAAGTAGCCTCCACATGTCTTTTTGATCACATGTCAGTTGACGTACATTTTTCGCGCATATACGATGAAGTCAATAACCACACGTATTCTCTCCTGTGATGTTTGTAGCTAACTAATTACATCAACCTTATTTAAATAATGGCTTTCAATTTCTTTGCTTAGATGTGCTTTGTCTGACTTCTTCAAAAATCCATCACACGTTTGGTAGTAAGATGTGGAAGTAATTTCAGTAATGCCTCTATAGCTAAACCTCTGGAAATTTACTTCTTTGACCAAAGAGCATCATCATCATCATCATCATCATCTTCATTTATTTATATATATAGCGCCACTGATTCCGCAGCGCTGTACAGAGAACTCATTCACATCAGTCCCTGCCCCATTGGAGCTTACAGTCTAAATTCCCTAACAACTTTTTTTTTTTTATAGCAGCAATTAACCTACCAGTATGTTTTTGGAGTGTGGGAGGAAACCGGAGCACCCGGAGGAAACCCACACAAATACAGGGGGAACATACAAAATCCACACAGATAAGGCCATGGTCGGGAATTGAACTCATGACCCCAGTGCTGTGAGGCAGAAGTGCTAACCTCTGAGCCACTGTGCTCCTTTCTTGGAGTGCAGACTCAGTTACTGATTTGTCTTTCTTCTTTTTGGGAAATTCCTTGTGTATAGGATCTGAGATATCTTTGGATTTTTCAGTAAGCCTTTCTTTAAGAAAAGTTTTGTAGCTGTTTTCTCGTATATGAAGTAAGTAATCAGCTACTAGTAAATGAGTTTTCATTCCAGTTATGAGGTTTGATATCTCATAACTCTCATCTGTCGAGAAAGGAATTTCCTTGATCAAGCACAAACGTTTTATACTTGAAATACTCTGTTGGACTTGAATTGCTATAGACTTGGTAAACTCGTGATGAAGAGCAAATTAATCATCTTCATCTAGACCACAAAGGGACTAAAGTCATTAAAGAGAGCAATGCAAAAAAAGAGTAAATGTGATGCTGGACAAAACCATGTTACAATGCAAGGGGTGCAAATTAATTTATTATTTTGCACATAAAGAAAATACTGACTTTTTTGTCATGTAGCACACAAATAATTCATAACTTTATTCTTACACTGAAATGTAAAGTTGATCTAGGACATGCTCTACCCAACTATAAATCTGTTCCCACATTTACCACCCCCTTCAATGCAACATGGTTTTGCCAATGTACAAAGTTACTCATTTATATTTGCTTTGCTCTCCTTAATGACCCAGGACCAAAATGTTCTTAAAAAATGTGTAAGGCTTTTTTTCTCATTGTTTATAATATCGTGCTTTGTTACGGCTTCTTTTCGTCTCATAATGCCGATTATGCCTCCAGATCTCTTTTGCTGGCTTATTGTAGTGTTTCTCTAGAGCTTGAACCAAGACAGCACTGGTAAATATATTGCTAGTATGTTGAACCATGAAATGACCATTATTTAAGTCATTATAAATCATAAGGTGCACTTCTTCCAGCTTCAAGCAATCATTGTAGTATAGAGTGCACCATTGCGCATAATTTGTTCTATCAAATTAGAAGAAAAGTAGCAAACACTCTCTTATACTGCATACATGCAGGTTCCAGTTATTTTCTCTGTCAGCACAGATTAGATCTCGTAGAAGAGGTGCAAATGTAGAGATATTTTTATCCATTTTTATCTTTTTCAAATACAACTAAAAATTGCCTGAAACAGAAACAAAATTTCCACTAGTCTGAACATGTAACCAACTACTTTTTAAACTCTATACCTAGTAGAACTCGTCAACACAATCAGAACTTCTGCCTCTCAAACTTCCAAAACTTTCCTAGCTGCTACATTAAACACTATTTATCCAATTGTGATGGGTCAAGCACCTCGATTGCTAATATATTAACCCTTTTCTGCAGTACAGAAAAGGTTAATATAATGAACACTTAAAAGACACAACATAAACAATAATAGTAAATCTATTATAAATCAGGAATGATGACATTTAATATATTGACTTCACTGAAAACAATGAGAAAGTACAATCAATTATATATGTATACCTAATACAATGAAAAAGTATTAAAATCAGTCCATCAGAAAAAAGTATTCATATAATATCACAAAATAACATTACCAAAAAAATATATACAGTAATACATTATACAATTATGGAAATCACACAAAATCACATTAATAACAAATAATACTACCATGTAAATATTATTATCATATAATACATCTGCATACATAAAAATGTATCACAAGTAATTTTTTTGTTAAGTAATTCATATAGAAAAATAAACCAATAGATAGAACATACATTAACAATATATAAAATTAAAAAAATATTAGGAAATTAAAAAAGAAACAGTATCAATGTATTCAGTAAAACCAAATGGTACATGTGTATTAAGTTGGAAGATCCTGTAATATTCTCTTTTGTATATCTTTAATTCCCCCTCTAATTCCTAATGTAACATGCTGTGTCACTTTAGATTTAAAGGTAGTTGGATCTTTATTCTTTTTATTTAAAAGTGTCATGAGACACTATGGTTTGAGAACTCACTCTTAATATTTCTATGATGCTCATGAATCCTGATTTTAAATTGCCTCTTGGTTTTGTCTGTGTAAGTTAACCCACACCAACACTGCATTATATAAATTACAAACTAGTATTGTAATTACAAAAAATATTATAATGAATTAAACTAATTAAGTATGTTTCATCCATTGGCATGTCAAAGGTTTCATAGGCTAAAACCTACCTACAAGAAGTGTTTATACTATTAGTTGATAGTTATACTTAAATTAAGCTCACAGGTAATATTTTCAGAGGTTAGCTGCATTATTGCATAATGGCTGAAGGGAAGAGATTATAACCACGGACAAGTTACATTATATTAACAGTACATTCTCCATTCTTCATATTTTTACCTTTTTACCCCAAACTTCACAAGACTTTACACTCTTCTCTGGATAGACCCATCATTTTGTAATTAATTGTTTAACAGCTAATTCATTTTATTTTTTAATATTCATCTAGAGCTATTTTTTACAAGGTTGACTTGATAAATATTCAACTTTTATTTCACAATCTTTAGAAAATTTTACATAGGAGGACATGTTCCTATAGGTTACTATTAATATACAAGCATTGTACACATCTATTGAACAACAAGGGGGTGTCATCATTAAGTCTCAGATAAATTGAGTGATTCTTTCACTGTTGTAATGATCAAGTTTTTATTAGACTCCATTCAGTTGATTCTTTTTTGTTTGACAATTAACATTTATTGCAGAATTGGGTACAGCTATGGGTACTAAACTTGCACAAAGTTATGCACAATGATTTCCCCATTTCATTTTTTTTCTATAAATTATTTATAAATGATTTATTGATAATTTTGAAGGGTATGGAGGCAGAGATTCATACATGTTTTTGAGTTATCTGAATAAAAATAATTGTAACCTTAAATTGTGTTATTAAGTTTGCAAAACAATAATATTTTGTTAGATTTACAAATAGAGACTAATAACACCAGTTGTATCAATATTAGTAACTTTTTTAAAAGTGTAAATGCTATAAGCATTTTATTATATTCCAATTGCCATCTTTAATATTGGAAAAGTAATATTTCTAGTTTTAGATTAAGCTATATGTGTAGTTTACAGGCTTTAAACTAACAACATTTAGAGATTCTATTCTATAGGTCTATGGAAAGATGATATGGAAGTATATGGTTTCAGAATCCATCAAATAAACCATGCAAATTACCGCCCCATCTCTCAGGTCCCATGCCCCTCCAAGCTTCTCGAGAGAATTGCTTACACTCGCCTCACACACTTTCTTACAGCAAACAATCTATTGGATTCTCTTCAGTCAGACCTTCGCTCTCAACACTCCACAGAGACTACGCTGACCAAGGTTGTCAATGATTTGATCACAGCAAAAAGGAAAAACCATTACTCTCTTCTAATTCTCCTGGATCTCTCTGCTGCATTTGACACTGCTGACCACACTCTCCTCATACAAACACTACAATTGTACCGCAAAGCTCAGTCCTAGGTCCTCTGCTCTTCTCTATCTACACCACTTCTCTTGGAAAACTAATAAGCTCCTTTGGATTTCAGTATAATCTCTACGTGGATGATACACAAATCTATCCTCTCCTGATCTTTCACCATCTGTGTTGTCCCGCGTTACTGACTGTCTTTCTGCCATTTCATCTTGGATGTCTTCTCGCCAACTCAAACTCAATCTTTCAAAAACTGACTTAATAATATTCCCTCCCAAAAACAGAAACTTCCTGCCTGACATTTCTATTTCTGTTGATAACATGATCATAAATCCCACCCCGTAAGCTCGCTGTCTAGGTGTAATCCTTGACTCGCAACTATCATTTATTCCCCACATCAACTCCATATCTAAATCATGTTACATACATCTATAGAACATTTCCAGAATACACACATATCTCACACAAGACACCGCAAAAACCTTAATTCATGCACTCGTCATCTCCCGCATCGACTATTGCAATTCCCTCCTTACTGGTCTTCCCAAAGTCAGACTTGAACCACTATAATCTATTATGCACGCAGCGGCTAGATTGATTTTCCTTGCAAACCGTTCATCCTCTGCTGAGTCACTCTGTCAGTTTCTACATTGCTTGCCTGTATTTCAACGAATCTAGTATAAAATTCTTCTACTAACATACAAGGCCGTCAACAAAATTGCACCGACATACATTTCCTCACTTGTCTCAAAATATCTCCCAACTCGACACCTCCGTTCTGCACAAGATCTGCGTCTCTCTTCCACTCTCATCACATTCTCCCATTCTCGGTTACAGGACTTTTTTTCGGGCTGCACCCACTTTGTGGAATTCCCTCCCTCGCACAGTAAAACGTTTCTCTAGTCTCCAAACCTTCAAGCGTTCTCTGAAAACCCACCTCTTCAGACAAGCTTATGATATTCCTCAACCACCATCTTAATCTCCCCTATTACCACCCTCTCTACACAGCTAACACAAGACAACAACCCTCTGACCAACATTGGTACACACACAGCCCACTCAGTACTTTTACTTTTGCATTCTAGCTGGTGCAGTGTGCAATATGATGTAGCACATGCCCTTGTGTATCAAGCTCCCATTGTCCCATAGATTGTAAGCTTGCGAGCAGGGTTCTCTTACCTCTCTGTCTGTATGTATTACCCAGTATTGTTTTATTAATGTTTGTTTCCACTTGTAAAGCGCTACGTAATTTTCTGGCGCTACATAAATAAATGTTGAAGATGATGATTAAAAAACTGCATTTCTACATTTGTAATCTGTATATTTGAATAGGGGTGTGGGTTAACTTGTTTGCAATACCTAGTAACAATTGAAAGCATGGGGTCTCACAATGCTTTTTTCATATATGTAATAAGGATCCAGTTGAGTTCAAAGAGACAAATTATTTTACATTAGGAACTGGATGGGTTAATAGGAAATTAAGGTTACCCAATAGACAATCTTATTGGATCTTCAAGTTCAATACACTTGTACCATTCAGTTTAAATTAAGACTTATATTTAGAGATGCTCACTGACCCCTGTGTTTTGGTTTTGGTTTTGGTTTTGGATCTGGATTACCGTCGTGTTTTAGTTTTGCCAAACCGTCATTGCGTGTTTTGGTTTTGGTTTTGGTTTTGTTTTGCTATTTTGTTTAAAAATCAATGTTTTTGGGCCTAAAATAACCAAATTCAGTGCTCCACCTTTTTCTTGCATAAGTAATGCAATTGTAAAGCTAATAAATTATCCAAAAAACAGTTTAATTCCTGGTAGGCCTTAATTAAATCGACACACAAACCAGATTGTTTTCCTCTCCATCTATGAATATTGGCAATGCAGCCATCGTCTTTGGATGTATATTACACCCTACCCTTATACTTAAATATGTAAAGGCAGTTTGGTTTCTGTCTCTCTAGGCACCCCTCCAGTTGTAGAAAATACAAAAAAATTCAGCCGTTATAGACTGTACAATATTAATAGAAAGGGACAAAGGCAGTTTGGTTTCTGTCTCTCTAGGCCCCCATCCACTTGTATAAAATACCCAAAAATTCAGCCGTTATAGACTGTACAATATTAATTGAAATGGAGAAAGCCAGTTTGGGGTCACTCTGTGTATGACACTCTACCCTTAAGGAGAAATTGACCAAACAACAGCCTTTCAAGACGTTACGTGATATGGAAATGCCCCAAGTCCCTTTCCTCTTTGGGGGTAGATTGCACCCTACACTTACATAGAAAGTTTTAAAAATATGTTATCGTCATTATCTGGAGCTTCATCCTCACCCTCATCAGTGTGTACGTCATCATCACAGACTATCAATTTATCGCCGCTTGAATCCGCTATTAGAGAACAGTCAGTGCTTGGATGTCTTGGATGGTGAAGGTCTTCCTCGTGGAAGATGTAGTTCATTTTTATAAACATAATTTTCTCCACACTTTTGGGAAGTAACCTTCTACGGCGATCACTGACTAAGTTCCCTGCTGTGCTGAACACTTGTTCAGAGTACACACTGGAGGGTGGGCAGCTTAAGTATTGCAAAGCAAGTTTGTACATGGGTTTCCAAATGGCCTGCTTTTCCTCCCAGTAAGGAAAGGGACTGTCTGACATTTCCATATCAATAACCTCTTGAAAATAATCCTCCACCAACCTTTGCATGTTTATACTCGTATTAGATGGAGTTATGGGCAAGGTCACATATTTTTTAGAAAAATCCTTCAAACCAGCCCAGATGTTAAACTGTTCTGGTCTGCCCTCTGCGTCTTCCTTGCTTCTTTTTTGAAAATTCAATTTTTTATGAGCAGCAGCTGCTTGAGAAACTGAAGGAGGACACGTCGGCAGGCCAAGGCCCAGTTTAGCGGACAACTTGCTGAGCAATAGCTACTTGCAAAAGTTCACATCTCGTTCATTTTGAAGCACAGACTCAATGTAGGTCTTAAACCTTGGATCAAGCACAGTGGCCAAAACGTACTGATCCGAGTTCAAGATCTTAATAACTCGAGGATCATTGTGAAGCGAATTAAGTACTTGATCAACAAGGCCAACATACTTTGCGGAATTGCTTGCTTTCATCTCCTCCGTCAGTTTCTCAAGCTGCTTTTCCAATAGTATAATTAAAGGAATGACTTGGCTCAAATTAGCACAATCTGCTCTCACTTCACACGTCACAACTTCAAATGGTTTCAGCACCTTGCACAGCACTGAAAGGATTCCCTAATGTGCAAGAGTGAAATACATCCCCCCTCCTTTCCCAATGTCACCACCTAGTTACCACCTCTTGTTTAAGTTGGTGGCAGGGCAAGTTAAACTGCTCTTGGAGCTGCTGCAATCTCCTACATGCTGTGGTAGAATGCCTGAAATGGCCTGAAATCTTAGGGGCCACCGAAAGCATCTCCTGCACCTCACTGTTATTTTGTAGGAAGCTCTGCACTACCACGTTGATGGTGTGAGCAAAACAGGGAATGTGCTGGAAATCACCCAGCTGTAATGCTCGCACTATATTGTTGGCGTTATCAGAAATGACATATCCTGGGGAGAGTCCAAGTGGTATAAGCCATGTATCAATCACATCTCTTAGTTTGCTTAACAAATTGTCAGCTGTATGCCTGTTAGTGAAGCCTGTGATACAAAGAGTGGCCTACCTGTGACAAATGTTACATAGTGCTGTACATGCTGCTGCTGTTCCTGCTGGTGAAGGTGAATGACCAACCCAGTGGGCTGTCACATATATAGTCTTATATATATATATAGTCTTTGGTTTGACCACTTCCACTTGTCCACATATCTGTGGTTAAGTGGACAGTGGGCAGAATGGCATTTTTCAGCGCAATCTCTACATTTGTACACACTTTTTGGTAGAGTTGTGGAATAGCTTTACGGTAAAAATGGTGTTGCGATGGAATTCTGTAACGCAGACACAAAACCTCAATTAACTGTGAAAAACCAGCTGCATTTATTGTGGATATTGAACGCAGATCTAACACTAACATGGCAGCCATGGCGTCTGTGATTCGCTTGGCAACTGGGTGACTGCTGTCATATTTGCTTACCATATCAAATGATTGTTTCACAGTTAATTGTTGAAATGTAGGACTGCTTTTTTTCTTGGCCTTCCTCTGGGCTGACGATTTACCCCCAGCAGCAGCAGTGGGACTAACGCTTTCTTCAGAGGAATCAATAATAGTGCAGGAGTCATCCAGCCTTAATAAGTGGGATGCAGGGCTAACTCCGAGCGCTACTGAGGATATTGATGAGGATGGTGTGGTGGGTGTGTTTTGTAGTCGTCGGGATGTCGATGAGCAGAGGGTCCTAGCTGATGATGGAGTGCTTGTAATTTTTTTGGAAGAACTTACAGCTTTTCCCAACACTTTGCCATGAGCTCTCGTCAAATGGCGTAACATAGACGAGGTTCCAAGATGGTGAAGTTCCCTCCCTTGACTGACTGTGACTTGACATACACTACAAATGGCTATACAGTTGTTGTCTGGATTGGGGTAGAAATAATTCCACACATAAGAAGTGGATTTTTTTGTTTTATGGCCTGGCATGACAATAGCCTTTTTCTTGTCACGTGCCAGAACTGCTGCCACTGGTGCAGGACTTACATAAACAACCTCATCCTCATCAACATCCTCATTAGTGCCCTCGTTGCCTACACAAATCTCCCCCTCATCCTCTTCTATTTTCATAGTAGCATCCCCAATTTGTGTATCACCGGCTACACTCGGGCTGTTCAGGCACACATCAGCAGAACTGCTGAAAGGGTCCCTCTTCATGGGTACACTAACAGAATGCTCACGATTAGACATACCACTGGTGGATGGACTCTCCACAGGGATTGTTGTCATTTCTGATTCAGAGCATACATTATCCTCTAATGCCTTACTGTTATCTTGCAGCTCGGCTTTGACGTGTAACAGTATTTGTGCACCACTTGTAGGCTCGGTAACATTTTTTGTTCTGCCACTAATAGAGAAAGGTGAAGGCCGCATTCTCTCTTTGCCACTGCGTGTGTAGAATGGCATGTTGGCAATTTTTTTTTTTATCGGCACTTAACTTTTCCTCAGTTACACTTCTTTTTCGCTTCAACACGGTAAATTTTTTTTGAGTGTGTGTGTTTTTGACTGATTTCAAAAGACTGTGTAGTTTGACATCGCCTTTCTCAGATGACGTACTGGGAACACTACCATCAGGACTGGTGACAGAACCTGGTTGCTCATTCTGCTCATATGTGGACTGCTTTGAATCGATTCTGAGCCCAAAGCACTTGTAGTGCTACAAATTGTTTTAGATACTGCTAACAAATATGGCTTTTGACAGTCAGAAAAAATTATGCAAAAGAATGTGGGACACCCCAAAAGCACTTGGGAGTGCTAAATATATTTTTTGGACACTGCTGCCAAATAGTACTTTTGACAGCCAGAAAAATGTATGCAAAAGAATGGGGGACACCCCAAAAGCACTTGGAGTGCTAAATATAATTTTTTTAGACTGCTGACAAACAGGACTTTTGACAGCCAGAAATATTTCTGCAAAAGAATGGGGGACACCCCAAAAGCACTTGGGAGTGCTAAATATATTTTTTGGACACTGCTGCCAAATAGGACTTTTGACAGCCAGGAAAATGTATGCAAAAGAATGGGGGACACCCCAAAAGCACTTGGGAGTGCTAAATATATTTTTTGGACACTGCTGCCAAATAGGACTTTTGACAGCCCGAAAAATTTATGCAAAAGAATGGGGGACACCCCAAAAGCACTTGGGAGTGCTAAATATATTTTTTGGACACTGCTGCCAAATAGGACTTTTGACAGCCAGAAAAATTTCTGCAAAAGAATGGGGGACACCCCAAAAGCACTTGGGAGTGCTAAATATATTTTTTGGACACTGCTGCCAAATAGGACTTTTGACAGCCAGAAAAATTTCTGCAAAAGAATGGGGGACACCCCAAAAGCACTTGGGAGTGCTAAATATATTTTTTGGACACTGCTGCCAAATAGGACTTTTGACAGCCAGAAAAATTTATGCAAAAGAATGGGGAACACCCCAAAAGTACTTGGAGTGCCTGATACTGAACAAAAACCTCCTCTCTTCTCCTCTTACTGCTGTAACAACTGGTATTAAGATTAGAATGGTATTGAATAGAAACAATAATGTGTCCAATTACTGCTCTGTCCCGGCGCTGATATAGCCAGTGTGACCTAACCCTGCTTTCTCCCTCTGTCAAATGGCGATGGATTGCTGTGGAGGCTGGTATTTATGTATGCTTTTCAAATCTCGTGAGAACCGAGCTCAGAAAAACTAATACGTCACGATGACATTTTGCCTCGATTTCGAATCCGAATGGGCGGGAGAGTACCAAGCGTGCTTGGCTCGGTACTCGGATAGGCTAAATTCGGTAGGATTCGGATCTCGGGGTAACCGAGCCCGCCCATCTCTACTTATATTGTTTCTTTTTTCGTCTGCTAATAATTCTTAATTATATACATTATTTCATGTTCTATTTATTGGTAGAATTTACACAAATTTATTAGAAAAGCAATCAAATGCAGACAGCAAATACAGATAGTTCTGAAGAGTGCCATCACACCAAGGACCGGGTTGTTTAAAAAAATTACTTATCTGCGAACATGGGGAGCAAGTATCTTTGTGCAACAAGCGCTGTGCAAAAACAATACATAGCTACTGCAAGCTGATAGATACTCTCACTTTTTGGTTATCACCAAGCCCAAAACAGATGTCCATGCACTATGATCACTTGCCATTTGACACCAAACTCAAGAAGAATCTGGATGCAGGGAACACTCTTGGCTTTGATGCCATTAGCCCCGCACCTAAATTGAGTGCCTTTGGAGCACAAAAGTGGAAGCCTTCGCCAGAACCAGAACAGTAGGAGGTAGTATTAGTATAAATGATGAAGGACAGTCATGGTTGCCAGTAGCTGTCTTAAGATTTCTGTAATATGCTTCAATAGTGTATTCCATCAATTCTCCATTATTGTATATTACAATTTTATGTCTCTCTTGATTCTGATAACGATAGAGTTATTTTAAATATAGAAAAAATGGCTTTTCATATTACTGTCCTGTCCACTAGTGTCATAGCAGATACCTAAATTTCTTGACTATTTTTCCGGTATGGACATTGGTGGATCTAAAATATCATACAGTTTGTTTATTTTACATATGTATACTTTTTGTCTCTACATTTTCTGCCATGTCAAAATCCTTAATGAGAATAAGAATAATTTTGTGAAAGAAAAAGATTTATGCAATGTCTTCATTTTCTTGTAAAGTGTTCCCCTTTAGTAAGTATAAATCACTTTTGATTAGCGAAATGTGAGGTGATAAATATATTGATGTAAATATACACAACTGTTAAAAATGACAGTTTACCACTGCCATTGCCCTTCTGCTCCATGGGAAGTTTCTGTCCTCCCTCATCTCGGCTTAAGACACCTGCATTGCGGTTTGACAGGTGTACCGCCCCAGTCAAACTCCCCACCTGCCACTGTCCTCGGAGTGGGTCTATCCTAAGGCAAGCTCAGAAGGACAGAAACCTCTCGTGGAGCTTAAGGGCTAAAGCTTGACAAAAATAAACTGTTAACACTTCTATTTTTGAAAGCATTCTTACGTTGTTGTATTTTTTCCACACCTACCTAAAACTTTTGCACATTATTGTATATATTTATATTTATATACATATAATATAAAAACACAAGGGGGTTGCAGTACACACACAGCTTAAATGGCTGACAGAAATTATACATTTGAATGGGAAACAGGTTATGGAACCATTTTCCAAGCTTACGTGAGTATTTAATTGGAAACAAGACATGCCTTAAGGTTATAATCTCGATATGACAGATGAATAGAGTTATGATGGCAACCCAAACAAAACAAACTGCAAAGCATTAACAAAAGAAGGGGAAATTAGAACAGTGTAATGTCTTGTGATCAAAAACAAGGGAAACAATTGTACAATATTTTATTTTCTTGTTTATCTTCATCTATTGTCTGTCTGTAATATTTATTCCTTGCAATCTGAAAATTAAGGAATAACAATATTAAGGTGATTTTCTAAATTCAGGGACAAAATTATTCATCTGCTTCATTTTCATAAGAGTTTCAGACATACCCACCACGTGAGACAATACATGAATCCCACCCTTCAAATACCTCCTCCCATGTACGCTACTTTTTAACTATGAACCAGCATCCTTTCCCATCCTTCCTTAACATTGCAAGACACATTGCTCACTACGTGCAAAGGTGCAAGTTGATTGGTCTGGTTGATAAGTCTGTGCTACCTTTTTCTCGCATATGCTCTGGAGTAGTAGCAGGGTTCCTTACCATAATGTCAAATTACTTCTTTTAATATTACAGTTGGAGAAACTGCATTTATTGGGGCATTGTCTGGTTTCTAGGTGTTCAAAGAACCTTTTCTCCCTGTAAAACTATTTGATTTTTATGGGTTTTACATAGGGATGAGCGCACTCGGATTTATGAAATCCGAGCCCACCCGAACGTTGCGGATCCGAGTCGGATCCGAGACAGATCCGGGTATTGGCGCCAAATTCAAAAGTGAAACTGAGGCTCTGACTCATAATCCCGTTGTCGGATCTCGCGATACTCGGATCCTATAAATTCCCCGCTAGTCGCCACCATCTTCACTCGGGCATTGATCAGGGTAGAGGGAGGGTGTGTTAGGTGGTCCTCTGTGCTGTTTAGTTCTGTGCTGTTTAGTTCTGTGCTGGGCTGTGCTGTGCTGTGCTGTGTTCTGCAGTATAAGTCCAGTGGTGCTGTGTGCTGTGCTCTGTCCTTCTGAGGTCAGTGGTGCTGCTGGGTCCTGTGCTGTGTCCTGTTCAGTCCAGTGGTGCTGTGTCCTGTGCTCTGTGCTTCTAAGGGCATAGTTATTTCCCCAATATTCCCCTGTGTTTAAAAAAATAAAAAAAAGTTTTTTTTAAAAATACCAAAAACTACTTTAATATTTTTTAATTACCACAAAATTTGCACAACCAATCCTGCAGTATAAGCCCATTGGTACTGCAATATTACCAAGTTCACACATTCAGCAGTAAAAGTCCAGTGGTACTGCAATATTACAAAGTTTACACATTCTGCAGTATCAGTCCAGTGGTGCTGTGTCCTGTGCTCTGTCCTGCTGAGTTCCGTAGTGCTGCTGGGTCCTGTGCCGTGTCCTGTTCAGTCCAGTGGTGCTGTGTCCTGTGCTCTGTGCTTCTAAGGGCATAGTTATTTCCCCATTATTCCCAAGTTTTTAAAAAATAAAAAAAAAGTAAAAAAAAAAAAAAAATTTAAAAAAAAAAAAAATATATAATAATTATAACCAAATTTGCAAAACCAATCCAGCATTATAAGTCCATTGGTACTGCAATATTACCAAGTTCACACATTCTGCAGTATCAGTCCAGTGGTGCTGTGTCCTGTGCTCTGTCCTGCTGAGTTCCGTAGTGCTGCTGGGTCCTGTGCCGTGTCCGGTTCAGTCCAGTGGTGCTGTGTCCTGTGCTCTGTGCTTCTAAGGGCATAGTTATTTCCCCACTATTCCCAAGTTTTTTAAAAATAAAAAAAAGTAAAAAAAAATAAAAAATTTAAAAAAAAATAAAATATAATAATTATAACCAAATTTGCAAAACCAATCCAGCAGTATAAGTCCATTGGTACTGCAATATTACCAAGTTCACACATTCTGCAGTATCTTGTGCTACATATAATGGAGACCAAAAATTTGGAGGATAAAGTAGGGAAAGATCAAGACCCACTTCCTCCTAATGCTGAAGCTGCTGCCACTAGTCATGACATAGACGATGAAATGCCATCAACGTCGTCTTCCAAGCCCGATGCCCAATCTCGTAGTACCGGGCATGTAAAATCCAAAAAGCCCAAGTTAAGAAAAAGTAGCAAAAAGAGAAACTTAAAATCATCTGAGGAGAAACGTAAAGTTGCCAATATGCCATTTACGACACGGAGTGGCAAGGAACGGCTTAGGCCCTGGCCCGTGTTCATGACTAGTGGTTCAGCTTCACCCACGGATCTTAGCCCTCCTCCTCCTCCCCCCCCCTACAAAAAATTGAAGAGAGTTATGCTGTCAGCAACAAAACAGCAAACAACTCTGCCTTCTAAAGAGAAATTATCACAAATCCCCAAGGCGAGTCCAAGGGTGTTGGTGGTTGTCAAGCCTGACCTTCCCATCACTGTACGGGAAGAGGTGGCTCGGGAGGAGGCTATTGATGATGTAGCTGGCGCTGTGGAGGAACTTGATGATGAGGATGGTGATGTGGTTATTGTAAATGAGGCACCAGGGGGGGAAACAGCTGATGTCCATGGGATGAAAAAGCCCATCGTCATGCCTGGTCAGAAGACCAAAAAATGCACCTCTTCGGTCTGGAGTTATTTTTATCCAAATCCAGACAACCAATGTATGGCAATATGTAGCTTATGTAAAGCTCAAATAAGCAGGGGTAAGGATCTTGCCCACCTAGGAACATCCTCCCTTATACGTCACCTGAATAACCTTCATAGTTCAGTGGTTAGTTCAGGAACTGGGGCTAGGACCCTCATCGGTACAGGGACACCTAAATCCCGTGGTCCAGTTGGATACACACCAGCAACACCCTCCTCGTCAACTTCCTCCACAATCTCCATCAGATTCAGTCCTGCAGCCCAAGTCAGCAGCCAGACTGAGTCCTCCTCAATACGGGATTCATCCGAGGAATCCTGCAGCGGTACGCCTACTACTGCCACTGCTGCTGTTGCTGCTGTTAGTCGGTCATCTTCCCAGAGGGGAAGTCGTAAGACCGCTAAGTCTTTCACAAAACAATTGACCGTCCAACAGTCGTTTGCCATGACCACCAAATACGATAGTAGTCACCCTATTGCAAAGCGTATAACTGCGGCTG
Source organism: Mixophyes fleayi (assembly GCF_038048845.1). Lineage (NCBI taxonomy): Eukaryota > Metazoa > Chordata > Amphibia > Anura > Limnodynastidae > Mixophyes > Mixophyes fleayi. Next base: position 100,423,824 of record NC_134406.1, read on the forward strand.
TAACTGCAATGTTGGTGTTAGACGTGCGCCCGGTGTCCGCCATCAGTGGAGTGGGATTTAGAGGGTTGATGGAGGTATTGTGTCCCCGGTACCAAATCCCCTCGAGATTCCACTTCACTAGGCAGGCGATACCAAAAATGTACAGAGAAGTACGATCAAGTGTCCTCAGTGCTCTTAAAAATGCGGTTGTACCCACTGTCCACTTAACCACGGACATGTGGACAAGTGGTTCTGTGCAAACGAAGGACTATATGACTGTGACAGCCCACTGGGTAGATGCATCCCCTTCCGCAGCAACAGCAACAGCTGCATCAGTAGCAGCATCTACAAAATGGCTGCTCATGCAAAGGCAGGCAACATTGTGCATTACAGGCTTTAATAAGAGGCACAACGCTGACAACATATTAGAGAAAATGAGGGAAATTATCTCTCAGTGGCTTACCCCACTTAGACTCTCATGGGGATTTGTGGTGTCAGACAATGCCAGTAACATTGTGCGGGCATTAAATATGGGCAATTTCCAGCACGTCCCATGTTTTGCCCACACCATTAATTTGGTGGTGCAGCATTACCTCAAGAGTGACAGGGGTGTGCAGGAGATGCTTGCGGTGGCGCGCAAAATTGCTGGACACTTTCGGCATTCAGCCAGTGCCTACCGCAGACTAGAGGCACATCAAAAAAGCATGAACCTGCCCTGCCATCACCTCAAACAACAGGTTGTGACGCGCTGGAACTCCACCCTCTATATGCTGCAGAGGATGGAGGAGCAGCAAAAGGCCATTCAGGCCTACACAGCCACCTACGACATAGGCAAAGGAGTGGGGATGCGCCTCAGTCAAGCGCAGTGGAGACTGATTTCCGTGTTGTGCAAGGTTCTGCAGCCATTTGAACTTGCCACACGAGAAGTCAGTTCCGACACTGCCAGCTTGAGTCAGGTCATTCCCCTGATCAGGCTGTTGCAGAAGCAGCTGGAGAAAGTGAGGGAGGAGCTGGTAAGCCATTGCGATTACACCAAGCATGTAGCTCTTGTGGATGTAGCCCTTCGTACGCTTTGCCAGGATCCGAGGGTGGTCACTCTTTTAAAGTCAGAGGAATACATTCTGGCCACCGTGCTCGATCCTCGGTTTAAAGCGTATGTTGTGTCTCTGTTTCCGGCGGACACAAGTCTACAGCGGTGCAAAGACCTGCTGGTCAGGAGATTGTCCTCTGAAGAGGACCGTGACATGCCAACAGCTCCACCCTCATTTTCTTCCACATCTATGGCTGCGAGGAAAAAGCTCAGTTTTCCCAAAAGAGGCACTGGCGGGGATGCTGATAACATCTGGTCCGGACTGAAGGACCTGCCAACCATTGCAGACATGTCTACTCTCGCTGCATTGGATGCTGTCACAATAGAAAAAATTGTGGATGATTACTTTGCTGACACCATCCAAGTAGACATGTCAGACAGTCCATATTGTTACTGGCAGGAAAAAAAGGCAGTTTGGAAGCCCCTGTACAAACTGGCTCTATTTTACCTGAGTTGTCCCCCCTCCAGTGTGTACTCGGAAAGAGTTTTTAGTGCAGCGGGGAACCTGGTCAGTGAGCGGCGAAGGAGGTTGCTTCCTCACAACGTTGAAAAAATGATGTTTATAAAAATGAATAATCAATTCCTCAATGAAGTACAGCACTGCCCTCCAGATACTACAGAGGGACCTGTGGTTGTGGAGTCCAGCGGGGACGAATTGATAATGTGTGATGAGGAGGAAGTACACACTGTAGGGGGAGAGGAATCAGAGGTTGAGGATGAGGACGACATCTTGCCTCAGTAGAGCCTGTTTAGTCTGTACAGGGAGAGATGAATAGCTTTTTTGGTGTGGGGGCCCAAACAAACCAATCATTTCAGCCAAAGTTGTTTGGTAGGCCCTGTCGCTGAAATGATTGGTTTGTTAAAGTGTGCATGTCCTATTTCAACAACATAAGGGTGGGTGTGAGGGCCCAAGGACAATTCCATCTTGGAACTTTTTTTTTTGCATTATATGACCAAGCAACAGTCGTTTGCCATGTTCAAAAAGTAAAACCAAATGTAAAAAAATTCAAGAAATTAAACCAAAAGTAAAATGCCGTGTCATAATTTAAAACAAGAGGTATTGACGTGCTCTAAAACTACTGTATTGTTGTTTATATTTTATAAACACTACACTTGAAAGCTTGAGTCTTTCAATAGAAAAGTAACTGTCCATTGCACGAATATTTGCAACAGGGAAAATTTTAGGGTTAAGAAAGTCAACTAATAATAACACTTCGACGCTGTGTGTCTTTATAAACACTACACTTGGAAGTTGGAGGAGGTATTGTGGCCCCGGCACCAAATTTACTACCGGGGCCACTCCACTGTGCAGTCCATATTTAGGTGTATCAGATATTAAACAACGGTGACAGTTGATGCCCAATTTTTTAATTATATTGTGGCCTCGGTACCAAATTGTGTACCGGGGCCACCCCACTACGCAGTCCAGATACTTGTTTGGTGGAATTCAGACCAGTTGAGGGTTTTATTATTATATTGTGTGGACCACTCTATCTATACCACACTACAACTCTATACCACTCTATTTCCTACTTTAATTCTATTTCATACTTTAATTCTATTTCCTACTTTAATTCTATTACTAATTAATTACCATAAAGAGGAACAAAATAAACCAATTTTACCAAAAGTATAATATGACTTAGACTTACAAACACTACACTTTAAAGATCGTGCCTTTAAATGAAAAAGTCAGTCTTCATTGCACGACTATGTGCAACAGGGACATTTTTTTGGGTTTACAAAGTCAAACAATAACACTTCGACCCTGTCTGTCTGGGGTCTCTCAATGACGAATTGTCTGTACCATGTTTGGAGGAGGTATTGTGGCCCCGGTATCAAATTGGGTACCGGGGCCACCCCACTATGCAGTCCAGATACTTGTTTGGTGGAATTCAGACACGTGGAGGGTTTTTTAATTATATTGTGGCCTCGGTACCAAATTGTGTACCGGGGCCACCACACTACGCAGTCAAGATAGATAGATGCGTATTGCGTATCATAGATAAAGTACATTCAGTGGTGTGGGGCAAATTGAAAAATATTCAAAATGCACTGACATTATCAAAAACAAGAGGTTGTCACACGCTAAAACTCCAACATGTATATGATGGAGAGGATGGAGGAGCAGCCGTATGTGTAGTGTAATGCAGATCTGTTGAAGGTTTTTTATATATTTTATTGTGGTGCCCAGTGCCCACTCCTCTACGCAGTCCAGGTACAATTATTGGTGCGAATCATAAAAGTTCTGGGTTTTTAATATATTGTGGTGACCCACTCCTCTACGCAGTCCAGGTACAATTATTGGTGCGAATCATAAAAGTTCAGGGTTTTTAAGATATTGTGGTGACCCACTCCTCTACGCAGTCCAGGTACAATTATTGGTGCGAATCATAAAAGTTCAGGGTTTTTAAGATATTGTGGTGACCCACTCCTCTACGCAGTCCAGGTACAATTATTGGTGCGAATCATAAAAGTTCAGGGTTTTTAAGATATTGTGGTGACCCACTCCTCTACGCAGTCCAGGTACAATTATTGGTGCGAATCATAAAAGTTCAGGGTTTTTAAGATATTGTGGTGACCCACTCCTCTACGCAGTCCAGGTACAATTATTGGTGCGAATCATAAAAGTTCAGGGTTTTTAAGATATTGTGGTGACCCACTCCTCTACGCAGTCCAGGTACAATTATTGGTGCGAATCATACAAGTTCAGGGTTTTTAATATATTGTGGTGACCCACTCCTCTACGCAGTCCAGGTACATTTATTGGTGCGATTCATAAAAGTTCAGTGTTTTTAATATATATTGTGGTGACCCACTCCTCTACGCAGTCCAGGTACATTTATTGGTGCGAATCATACAAGTTGATGGTTTTCTTATTATATATATTGTGGTGACCCACTCCTCTACGCAGTCCAGGTACATTTATTGGTGCGAATCATAAAAGTTCAGGGTTTTTAAGATATTGTGGTGACCCACTCCTCTACGCAGTCCAGGTACAATTATTGGTGCGAATCATAAAAGTTCAGGGTTTTTATTATATTGTGGTGACCCACTCCTCTACGCAGTCCAGGTACAATTATTGGTGCGAATCATAAAAGTTCAGGGTTTTTAAGATATTGTGGTGACCCACTCCTCTACGCAGTCCAGGTACAATTATTGGTGCGAATCATAAAAGTTCAGGGTTTTTAATATATATTGTGGTGACCCACTCCTCTACGCAGTCCAGGTACAATTATTGGTGCGAATCATAAAAGTTCAGGGTTTATAATATATTGTGGTGACCCACTCCTCTACGCAGTCCAGAAAGATACCTTGTTGCAACGTTTTGGACTAATAACTATATTGTGAGGTGTTCAGAATACACTGTAAATTAGTGGAAATGCTTGTTATTGAATGTTATTGAGGTTAATAATAGCCTAGGAGTGAAAATAAGCCCAAAAACTTGATTTTTAAACTTTTTATGTTTTTTTCAAAAAAAATCCGAATCCAATACCTTAAATCCGAACCGAGACCTTTCGTCAAGTGTTTTGCGAGACAAATCCGAACCTCAAAAATAACGAAAATCCGGATCCAAAACACAAAACACGAGACCTCAAAAGTCGCCGGTGCACATCCCTAGTTTTACATAAGGTTTCAGTAATTATGGATCATCCTACACTTTCAATGGGAAGACTATTTTTTTTTACCATGGTGGAGTATTTGATGCAGGTGCACACATTTATGTTCACATAAATACCCAGCTCCAAGGGTACTTCACCCTGAGACATGAATGAGGGGGGAACAACAGCCTTATAAGAGAAACTCTAGACTGTTAATAATAAGGGCGGATGAAAGTTTTAGTAAACTGGCCTATGAAATTTTACTATTTCACAATTTAGCTGGGCCTACAGTCCCCCAAATGTAAGTACAGACTGATTTTAGGGGGGAAACGACTAAAAGCCAGAAAACAGACAATTCATTATCTGTCATGCAGATAGACTCATTTGCGCAAATAAAAATCCATTGTGGGTGAACATTTTTGCCTGTTCTTAAAAGACCCCAAATTAGTGAAGAGGAATTGTACAGTGATTAGTCCAGTCAATGTGCACTTACTCCTGCACCTAGGAGCAGCACTGTCAGTGAGTGGTTGCAATGTTGAAGTAAGTCTGAGGATGTATGGCATTTGCATAATAGCAATCTAGGAAAAAGGTAAAATCGGTTTCTTTTGTGAGTGTGTGGTGCAAGATTGTTTTTATCATTTTATTATTATTATGGCTGATAAAAAAAATGTCTATTATAAATATTTGTCTAAGTGTTCAATTTAGTTTTAAGTTAAAAGCATATGGTTTTATTTAATGGACATACCTCTGCTGGTTTAATCTTAATAGAAGAAAGGCCATGAATTAATTATAATGCTGTAATCTCCTTGCTGCCTTATGATCACACTGAAGTACCTGTCCTAGGAGGGCCTGTATTGGGATATTACACCACTTTAAAACTCAGAAATGCGTTTCTATACAATCTTTTTATGGGGCTGACTAAAACACATCATAAATGTTTGGGAGGCTAAATATGAGGGTGCTGGAGTCAGACTATGTTAGGGAAAAGTTTTGGAAAGCCAGAAAGGACTTCTACAGACCTGCATTCTTAGCACCCTATATTATCACTGAATGCCTTACCTTTCTACATTCTGTGCATTAGCTTTAATTCAGTAGCATGCGCAAAAGTCAAAAAGATCCAAAGGAGGTTCAAAAATTAAGGATAAGGATGAGGTGAATTGCTTCCAAATGACTGATTTCCCCTCCCAAAAGGGACATACTTGGTAGGTATTATGAATATGTGTTCATGTGTCTGTGTTTAACTTATCTTTAGGTTGAAGAAAAAAAATATACTTTTTCATTTTGTGTTATTTTCCTTTATGTACGTCTAACATTCACAATGGGCATAAACAAATGATCATTCCATTGCCTTTTGTCCCCCTAAAAACTACTTAGTTATGCTGTCCAAAGACTAGATTTCTATTTATAGATGCAATCTCTAGTGTTTTCCTATGAGCACTTTAATTCTGACAGGTTGTGATATTGAAACAAACGAGATGTATTATTCAACAAGATATGGTAATGTTTTTGATCTTTTCTTACATGTGGTATACATCAAATTGTATATTGGCTTCATTGTCTCTTTACAATATATCCTAATTTATTGTGTCAAGTTTAAGTGTTCTCATTGACTTATTGTGTGTTATTATATTTTAACAATGTTCCTTCTGCTGATGTCATGTCTATGAGACAACATAATCATAGTGCTTTCTATTCTAGATACCAATCTCTGCACTTGTTTCATTCGTGGAAGCACTGGAAGTTGGATACACCAAACATAAAAATCCGTATCACAACCTGATTCATGCAGCAGATGTTACACAAACAGTTCATTACTTTCTCTTTAAGTCAGGGTTAGCGGTAAGTAGAATCTTGCTTTTCTATTTAACCTACTGCTTTCAGCTATAGACATTCCCTACTCTTCAACTGTCATGAGCTTAAAACCTGTATTATCTATATGATATCAGTGTATATGGATAATAGTATAAACATAAAAATATATAGAAATTAATATTCACAAAATAACATATGCACATGTATGTTCTACAGTGGCCTTTAAGGCATATCACTTAGTGCGTTGTACGCAAGAAAAACAAAAAGGAAGGCTCCTTCAGGACCCCACTCACCTGGGATAAGGCATATAAAAGAGCACTTGATGCACTGTTGTCTTTTCCAGGATGGCTTGCTCAGTACCTTGCAGCAGGAAAGATTTAAGGTATCGGGAAAACCTGTTTGAGAGAGAGAGCATAGTGTATTTCAACAGCCCGATTCTGCTTTCAAGTTGCGCTAATATATACAGTTATTGTAGCTTTTGTATTATGCTCTTATTTTTGTAGAATTGCTCTTTTGTGTTTCATTTTGTAGCTGTGTTGATCAGTTGGCAGCTATGTGCTGGTTTACAAGTGTCAATGTAGAAGTGAGAGTATACAAGTGTCAACCTTCCAACACTAGGCCTCAGAAGCTCTCAATACACGCATACATACCCACCCATTCCTTAAATCTACTCTATCCCCAATGCAATTCAATTTAAGCAATACCCTCCTCTGTCTTCATGAAGTCCCCAAACATCAACATGTATTCATCCTGCGCCTTCCAGTCTACTCCAATTCATGAAAATCCAGGCACAAGAGTTTTTCTCAAAACCTCCCCCTGCCGTTCAGCATGTAACGTTCACCTACAGCAACCATTCCCATCAATATCAGGCACTACTGATTTTTACATTGCATGGTCCAGCAGCATGGCAGACACTCCTGAGTCTCCTTGTAGCTATTGCTGTCATCTGCACCATGGTTACAACTACATGCTTCCTAGCCCTCTCCCTAAGGGTGGAAGAATTTGAAATCAACAATTAGTGCAGATAGCTAGGAGAGATTATCTGAGAGCCAGTCTGTATCTGTACTTGATTATTGAGAAAAAAGCATATAAAATCAATAGTAGCAGAAAATGATGTGAAAGAATGGGAGTATAAAGCCAGAAGCATTAGGATGAGTGACAGTGAGATAATGGGTGTATAAATATCAGGAACCTGAAAGGTCTGTTTTTACTTGTTACTGCATTAGGGCCTACATTTACACCCTAAATTTACAGTACAGACACACTGTTACTAATAGCCGTAGGTCGTGGAGATGGGGCTGTGATCACAGAACGTTGAGTTTTGCACATGCTGGTTTTCCTTTAGCTCTGTCCTACTTTGCTCATTCTGGGAGCAGAGGAAGATATTGTGTCCTGTTACTGATATAAAAGCCATAGAAATCTATAGAAAACCCTCCACTATCTTCATTGGCTCCTTACATAGTTATTTCACTTCCCTGCTTCCTTCATCTTTTTTGGGTGTCAGGGGGATAAGGATTTTTGTATTACAGTTGTTCATTTGTTGTAGGGTAGTGAAGTTTATCAGGTTTAGAGCTACATTAAAAATTACAAACATTTTTCTAAGGTGATCCCCTGGAGGTACGTGTCCCTATATTGCCAGCAAATAAATAAAGACATTCAATGTAAAGGTATTTATGTATAGTATGTTAAAAAACATAGCTTAGTGTTAGTATTTAGTGCTAATGTTAAGCATTCCTTTATGCCAACCTATTGACATTGCCTCTAGGAGTGACATCACTTAGCCATCAGCTAAGTGGGCAATGACTACAACAAGTGTGCAGTATTGCCAGATTCAATAACAAACCCCATTTGAACAACCCACAAATGATTATACCACGCATTTTACTGAATTCTCAGTCACTGTAGACATCAGAGCAGGAAGAGAGGGCTTTTTTTAAATTCAATTTTCCATTCGATTGTGGTATATTAGTTTAGTATATGGTCACACAAACTAATTTATGTACACATATACATTTAATAAAATGTGCCTAGCAAACTTGTATGTGTTGCACAGAAATTCAGGCAATGATGCTACTTACCTGGCTTTTCCAGAAATATATTATAAACATCCTGATACTTGTAGAGGAGAGAGGATAGCACATGACATGTCAGAGGGTACCATGGCTTACTGACAGAGAGTTCCCAGCACAGACAGGACACAGAAGCGGACACCAAAAAAAAGTATGGGTTAGGGACAAAATAGGCATTGGAAAAGAGAGACATCTACAGGTATGAAGATTGTCCTTCTAAGCCAGACATTGGTGTAACTACAAAGGTAGCAGTGCTGCTCCAGGACCTGCTACCTTCTGCCATTCCATCTGAGCATTTTGGGCAAGTGTTTGTATCTGGATGTCCTATCAGGAACCCAGGGTTTAACTTGGCAGCTATGGGTCCAATAGCAAAATGATTTAAGGACCCCCGCTCAATGGCGAAAATGTCACATAAACTCACATAAACACACGGAGCTTTGACAAGGAAAGTGGGCCACCATCAGCTGTAGGCCCCATCCCAGCTGCACCCCATGGACCTAGTTATGCCCTTGTCAAGAATCTTCTATATGGTGATAGATATGAGATTTGTGAGATATGTTCAGGAACATCTCACTAGTAGTAGTTGCTAGTATCAGTCTGGAACAATCCTTAGGGCAGTCTGTCACACCATTGATATAGTGTTGTGCTTGCAGAAAAGCCAAGATATAAGACTTCATGTTTTTGTATAGCTTGCATGTAAGTGTAGGGCTGCTTTGCAAATTTATTAGATAATTAACTGACTTGATGCCTGCTCTATCCCAGATTGTGAAGGGTTAGGGCAGCTATTTCATCCTGAGTCAGAGCAGGTGGATGGATTTATTAGCATTCGACCTTAAATTAGACAGAAGGTGTGCCTAAATTTGCCTGTGAACATTAGTGATGGGTTGTCTAAAATGTGCTGGGGAATTTCTTGGTCATCTAGATGTAGAAAACATTTGTGAGTATATCTCAAGAGAGATGTAAGTATAAGTAGTTGGGAGGCTTATTCCTCTGTTTGCTATTGATTGTTCAATTTGGGTCGGTTGTTTTGCCTTTCCAAATAATATTGTGGAATGTGATTTTGAAGTAATAGTTGAGCTTGGAGAAGATACATTAGTTTAGGAAATTAAATTGTTTTTATACGATTTGCTCTGCTCCTATTTATGATATCTTGAGAATATTCCAACCCACAAGTTGTATAGTAATGCTGATAACTGCTATCTAGAGATCACAGACTAGCAAGATTAGAAGAGTATAAAATATATTACCAACAGAAATATCTATATACTAAATAAATAAGCAAAAAATACAGTATATAAAAGTATATGTTTTATTGACACATAAAAATATTGTATTTTAACGTGGTTTACAAAGGTATAAAATACAACTGGTCAGGTTGAGTTTAGTCAAAACAAGAGCCATAACAGTGATGTTGTGTTATGACAGTTGTTTAAATAAAAAAGAATATGAATCAGAACTGCAAAAAATCAAGAATAAAATAAAATGTTCAACTCAAGGTATGAGTTGAGCTTGGTGAAGCAGGCTACATTATATCACACTTCTCAGCACTGTGCTATTTATACTTTGAGCTGCCTTTATGGTGATGAAAATACATTGCTTTCATTAGTTGTTTTTCCGTAAGGGGCAGGTGATCTAGTAACCAAAGAAGCATCATTTTATTATGCAGATGGCAGGGTTAAGTAAAATATTTTGATAGTTGGTCTAGAATAGTGATGGCAACCTGATTCTCTTTAGGGACTGCATGGGCAGCCATCTGACCTTCAAAGGAGCCTCGTATTACCCTTAATCTCACTAATAAGCTAAAAAAAAATACATTTAATCAGAATAGAAATATACCTATCTGGAATAACATGTCAGCAGTCATTTTAATGTAAGGTAAACAAGTGTAACATGCTATAAGAAAGAAATCTGACAATAAGGCAGGAAGGAGCTGTGGGCCACAGGGGAAGTTACCAACCGATGCTTGCCTGGGCTGTACATTTTGAATTTGTTTTCGAGGATCTAGATGTGTTTTTTTATACATTATAACCCAAGGCTTTCTGTCCCAAGCAATAAAAGCTATAAAGAACAAGAACATATCTTTTAGTTCTTACGCTTTATATTTCTTTGGAGAAGTGTGAAATATAAATCAGAGGTTGGATGGTAAAATTGGCTATTTTCTAAGCTGTTGAAATTTTATAATAAATAGAAAATAATAAAAGGATCAATTATACAGTGCCCAGAATATTGAAACAGGGTGGAAAAAATAATTAAATGGATTTTACAAGGTATTTCATTCAAAGATAATTCAGTATTTACATGATATTACATGATTTTTGAGGCGTGCAGTAACTTCTTTTAGCCTGCTGATGTCACTGTTGCAATACACTTTATACACTCTATTTGGTCAGTGTCTAATGCTCCTTTTATATAGCAGTGGGGTCCTGCAGGCTATATATTACATATTGTACTGGTTTGATGACTTTTGAATGATGAACTAAACTTCAATAGCTGTATTATTTATTTAATCAACGGAAATAGATCTACAACTTATGTATTTTCCAAACTGATATATCTCTATTAAATATAACATTTAAATATGCAGCAAACATGAGTTCATCTTTTTTTTTCTATCCTACATGCATGCCAAACTTTTCAATTAAAATGCAGTTGTCAGTTTAATATTATGCTGCTCCAAATACTTAGAGTAACATATTTGGCATTGTCAAACCTGCAAATAAAAAATAAAATTACTTTAGAATCAGATGATTTAGCATGTTTAACTGACTCCAGCATAAGCAGATGGTGTGTGCAGTTGCTTTGACAAGGGGCAGTAACACTCACGTTGGCTCTGACTTCCTGACTTTAAAACTTAAACAATTTTTTTAGGGAGTAGACTCTAAACTTTGCATTAAATAAACAGAATTAGGGAGAAATTGTTCTACTAAAATAGTGTTGGCATTTTAAATATAATATAATTTTAAAATAATTTTTCCCCAAAGGAATAAAATGAAATGTTTTATTTTGTATGGCTGTCCCTTTTCTTTAAAGGGAAACATATATGTTTATAAACAGTGATTGTTTTTTCAATCTAAACATATAGGTGGACATTATAATGCCCAAAATAACCTACATTTTCAGCCTATCAGCATTTATTAACATGGGACCAGCCATTTCCTTTCCTCTGTCGCTAGACTACAATCAAACAGTGTTGTAACCAAACTATCCTGTAAAATGTTGAAATATTGTTTTACCATGCAATAATCTTGAAGAAACCTCAGATATAGTAAAACAAACAAAATAATTAAATAAATAAATAAATATGATCATGTGGTACAAAGCAGCACAAAAACAATCGTTCCTATTCTACCATTCAGCATCTGCATTTCCACTGCAGTTTTGGACTTTGTGAATCAATAGGGCAGCTTTTCTGAAAGCACGCAGGAATGTTCTTGTCACAAATCGGGATCTTAGCCGCACTTACCTCATCCACCGCTGTCATATCACGGCTACCTGGGTCCCTTCTGGTCATCTGCAGCATTCCCGTTCTCCACACCTTCATTTGTAAACAAACACATACTGTTTGTCCTGCTGCATGGGCGCGGCCATCTTGGATGCAGTCAGGTGATCATTCCAAACCAAACAGATTCAGAAGCTGTGATCACATGAACTGATCAGCCAATAGTTGTTTGGGACATCCTATTTAAACCTGCTGCTGTGATCTGTTCATTGCCAGAACAACACACTTCTCTCCAGAGGATAGTTCTTGGCTTCAGTGTTCCTGACTGCATTACAAGTGCAGTGTTCCTGTCTGCATTGCAAGTGCAGTGTTCCTGATTGCATTACAAGTGCAGTGTTCCTGACTGCATTACAAGTGCAGTGTTCCTGTCAGAATTACAAAGTGCACTGTTCCTGTCTGCATTACTAGTGCACTGTTCCTGTCAACATTTCTAGACTGCTCATTCCTCTGCTATATTCTACAATGAGCAAAAAGATCATCCAGGCTGCTTAGTTCTGTTTCACTCATGCTCCAGCTAGTCCCAAGGGTTCCGAATCGGATCAAGACATTCAGACGACCGTGACAGTTTGTTCTGGCGTAATGGATCCGCTAGGGGAACATACCCTGAGGGAGGACTCTGTCCAAATATTAGCTGAACGCATTGAGAGACAAGAAACTAACCAGGGGCAAATTTTGAGATTGCTGCAGGATGTTTCTACACGTATGGATACCTAGCAGTTATTCCGCAGTCAACCATCCCATACTCCGCCTGAGCCAGTAATACCTGCTTCACTACTTACTTCATCCAGACTCCATCTTCCCACGCCAGCTAAATACAATGGCGATCCGAAGAATTGCCGCGGGTTTCTCAACCAGTGTAGTATACACTTTGAATTACAACCTGGAAATTTCCCCACTGCACGTACCAAAACTGCTTATATTGTTTCGCTACTATCAGGGCAAGCTCTGGCATCACCGCTCTGGGAAAAATCTGACCCAATTTTATTTGATATTGATAGCTTCCTGTCTACCTTCCGCAGAATATTCGACGAGCCTGGAAGAACAACGTCAGCCGCTTTAGATATTCTGCGCCTTCGGCAAGGGCAGCAGTCTGTGGGCCAATATGCCGTTCAATTTCAAACACTTTCCTCTGAACTATCTTGGAATAACGATGCTCTTGTTGCGGTTTTCTGGCAGGGCCTGTCTGACCACATTAAGGATGTATTAGCGTCTCGGGACTTACCTACAACGCTAGACCAATTGATTACCACCTGCAATCGGGTTGATCTTCGGTTCAGAGAAAGAGCTCTAGAAAAGAGGAAGCTGAAACACCCCAAGTTCCACCCTATTCAACGGGTCTGTGTACCGTCTCCTTTCCCTGAAGGACCCATGCAATTAGGCAAAGCACGTCTTTTACCCACCGAGCGAGAACGGCGAGTTAGAGAGAAACTTTGCTTATACTGTGCCAGTTCCGGACATCTGTTACATCATTGTCCTCGCAAGCCGGGTAAACACAACCTCCTAGCTGACGATGAGGAAGTGAGCCTAGGAGTGGCTCTTCTCTCCCCACAAGGCAAGGACTGTATTATCCCAGTCACTCTGAAACACGCTCAAGGCTCCCAATACATTTCAGCCCTGCTGGATTCTGGAGCAGCTGGGAATTTCATGTCTGCCAGATTAGCTGCTGAACTAGCCATTCCACTAGAGAAAATTCCAGTGACCATCTTTATCTCTGCGGTTGACGGTAGCCGTATTCCAGGGGGTACCATTACGCATCAGACTTCTCCAGTGACGCTCCAAATAGGAGTTCTGCATTCCGAGTCTCTTACCTTTTTGGTCATCCCAGAAGCCACTAGCCCTGTGGTTCTCGGGTTTCCATGGCTTCAAACGCATAACCCCCATATTGACTGGTCGACTCCACAAATCCTGGCGTGGGCTCCAACTTGTTTCGGGTCCTGTTTACAACGTGTTCTTCCACATTGCTCCACCTCTGATAAGGAAGTTTTGCCAGTTCCTTCTGCCTACCAAGAGTTCACAGACGTTTTCAGTAAGCAGGCCGCTGAAACTCTACCACCTCATCGGGATTGGGACTGTCCCATTGATCTTGTTCCGGGTAAAACCCCACCGCGTGGCAGAGTCTACCCTCTTTCTATCCCTGAGACAAAATCTATGTCTGAATATGTAAAAGAGAACTTGGAAAAGGGCTTTATTCGCCCATCCTCTTCACCGGCAGGAGCCGGGTTCTTTTTTGTAAAAAAAAAAGATGGTGGATTACATCCCTGCATCGATTACCGAGGTCTCAACGACATTACCATCAAGAACCGGTATCCTCTGCCCCTCATCACAGAGTTATTTGACAGAGTCAAAGGTGCGCAAATATTTACGAAGTTGGATCTCCGCGGGGCCTACAATTTGATCCGTATCAGGCGTGGCGATGAATGGAAAACCGCCTTTAACACCAGGGATGGGCGCTACGAATATCTTGTCATGCCATTCGGTCTGAGCAATGCCCCAGCGGTTTTTCAGAATTTCATAAACGAAATCTTTCGGGACTTACTGTACCATACTATTGTGGTATATTTGGACGATATCCTCGTTTTCTCCTCTGATATCCAGTCCCATCGCAGACATGTTAAAGAGGTCCTCAGCCGTCTCAGAAGGAATAAACTGTATTGCAAGCTTGAAAAATGCACCTTCGAAGTTGAATCCATTCCATTCTTGGGGTATATCATCTCGGGCACCGGTCTCCGTATGGACCCAGAGAAGGTGCAAGCTATTCTTAACTGGCCTCAACCATCTACACTAACGGCAGTACAGCGATTTCTGGGATTTGCTAACTACTATCGAAAATTTATTCGTGGCTACTCTACTGTAGTAGCACCACTCACCGCCCTCACCAAAAAAGGAGCTAATCCTGCCAAGTGGTCTGAAGAAGCCCAATCTGCTTTTCAACTTCTGAAACAAGCATTTATTTCTGCTCCCATACTGAGGCAACCAGATTTAACCTGTCCATTCTACTTGGAAGTTGATGCCTCATCTGTCGGAGTAGGGGCAGTTCTCTCCCAAAAACCAGCTGATGAGCAATGGCATCCCTGCGGGTTCTTCTCCCGAAAATTTTTACCAGCTGAACGAAATTATGCCATAGGGGACAAAGAGCTGCTTGCCATCAAATTGGCGCTTGAAGAGTGGAGACATTTACTAGAGGGAGCTCGTTATCCTGTCACAATATACACGGATCACAAGAATCTGCTCTACCTTAAAACTGCACAGTGCATGAATCCACGTCATGCCCGATGGGCACTATTCTTTTCTCGATTTGATATCCATGTCACCTTCCGTCCCGGTTCCAAAAATCGCAAGGCCGATGCTCTGTCACGTTCTATGGTAAAAGATGAAGATTCCATCATTGTGGATCCACGGCCTATTATCAGCCCACTCAGCATCGCAGTCAGTAGACCCGACAATACACCTCCCCAGGGGAAAACTTTTGTTCCTGAGAATCTGCGTAAAAAATTGCTCCAATGGGCACATTGTTCCAGATTTGCCGGTCATGCTGGCATCCGCAAAACTCAATCTTTCATATTGAGAAGCTACTGGTGGCCTACGCTTCATCAGGATGTTCAGCAATTTGTTTCCGCATGTGGCAGCTGTGCCCAACATAAAAGTTCAAGACAATCTTCAGCTGGTCAACTTTTGCCTCTGCCTATTCCCACCAAACCCTGGACCCATATTTCTATGGACTTTGTTTCTGATTTGCCCAATTCTAATAATTTCAATACCATCTGGGTCATCGTTGACCGATTCTCTAAAATGGCGCATTTTGTTCCTCTCCGTGGACTCCCATCAGCACCTATCCTGGCTCAGCAATTTATAAAGGAGATCTTCCGTTTGCATGGGTGTCCTGAAGAAATCGTCTCAGATAGAGGAGTTCAGTTTGTGGCGAAATTCTGGAGATCCTTGTGCCAAGCACTACAGATCAAACTAAACTTCTCTTCGGCCTATCATCCCCAATCCAACGGGCAAACGGAAAGAGTTAATCAAGACCTAGAAACATTTCTCCGTTTGTACATATCCTCTTCTCAAGACGACTGGGTAGATCTGCTTCCTTGAGCAGAATTTGCTCATAATAATCATTATCACGAATCCTCTGCTTCCACTCCATTTCATACGATCTATGGCCTACACCCCAGGGTACCCTTGTTTACTCCACTTCCTACAGCCTCAGTACCTGCCTCTGAAGTTTTCCTAAAGAATTTTTCAGGTCACTGGCGCCAGGTACGGGAATCTCTACTTAAAGCGTCCCAACGCTACAAAATTTAGGCCGACAAAAAGAGACGAGCCATTCCAAGCTTGAAACCCGGAGACAGAGTCTGGCTGTCTACTCGCAATCTACGCCTCAGAGTTCCATCTATGAAATTCGCTCCTTGCTTTATTGGACCGTTTAACATCTCCCGAGTCATCAATCCAGTGTCCTACAAATTACATCTACCATCTTACCTCAGGGTACCCAACACCTTCCATATCTCTCTCTTGAAACCACTGGTGCTAAATCGGTTTTATACACCCAAACTGGTTTCTCCTGAAGTGCAGACTGAACATGGTGACGAATATGAAATTAAAGAGATCTTGGACTCTCGGTTTTGACATAAAACCTTACAATATCTAGTCGACTGGAAAGGCTATGGTCCAGAAGAGAGGGCCTGGATCAAAGCTTCTGATGTTCACGCTCCATCTCTCATCAAAAAATTTCACCGCAAGTTTCCAACTAAGCCCCAATCTAAGTGTCCAGTGGCCACTCGTAAGGGAGGGGGTACTGTCACAAATCGGGATCTTAGCCGCACTTACCTCATCCGCCGCTGTCATATCACGGCTACCTGGGTCCCTTCTGGTCATCTGCAGCATTCCCGTTCTCCACACCTTCATTTGTAAACAAACACATACTGTTTGTCCTGCTGCATGGGCGCGGCCATCTTGGATGCAGTCAGGTGATCATTCCAAACCAAACAGATTCAGAAGCTGTGATCACATGAACTGATCAGCCAATAGTTGTTTGGGACATCCTATTTAAACCTGCTGCTGTGATCTGTTCATTGCCAGAACAACACACTTCTCTCCAGAGGATAGTTCTTGGCTTCCTGACTGCATTACAAGTGCAGTGTTCCTGTCTGCATTGCAAGTGCAGTGTTCCTGATTGCATTACAAGTGCAGTGTTCCTGACTGCATTACAAGTGCAGTGTTCCTGTCAGAATTACAAAGTGCACTGTTCCTGTCTGCATTACTAGTGCACTGTTCCTGTCAACATTTCTAGACTGCTCATTCCTCTGCTATATTCTACAATGAGCAAAAAGATCATCCAGGCTGCTTAGTTCTGTTTCACTCATGCTCCAGCTAGTCCCAAGGGTTCCGAATCGGATCAAGACATTCAGACGACCGTGACAGTTTGTTCTGGCGTAATGGATCCGCTAGGGGAACATACCCCGAGGGAGGACTCTGTCCAAATATTAGCTGAACGCATTGAGAGACAAGAAACTAACCAGGGGCAAATTTTGAGATTGCTGCAGGATGTTTCTACACGTATGGATACCTAGCAGTTATTCCGCAGTCAACCATCCCATACTCCGCCTGAGCCAGTAATACCTGCTTCACTACTTACTTCATCCAGACTCCATCTTCCCACGCCAGCTAAATACAATGGCGATCCGAAGAATTGCCGCGGGTTTCTCAACCAGTGTAGTATACACTTTGAATTACAACCTGGAAATATCCCCACTGCACGTACCAAAACTGCTTATATTGTTTCGCTACTATCAGGGCAAGCTCTGGCATCACCGCTCTGGGAAAAATCTGACCCAATTTTATTTGATATTGATAGCTTCCTGTCTACCTTCCGCAGAATATTCGACGAGCCTGGAAGAACAACGTCAGCCGCTTTAGATATTCTGCGCCTTCGGCAAGGGCAGCAGTCTGTGGGCCAATATGCCGTTCAATTTCAAACACTTTCCTCTGAACTATCTTGGAATAACGATGCTCTTGTTGCGGTTTTCTGGCAGGGCCTGTCTGACCACATTAAGGATGTATTAGCGTCTCGGGACTTACCTACAACGCTAGACCAATTGATTACCACCTGCAATCGGGTTGATCTTCGGTTCAGAGAAAGAGCTCTAGAAAAGAGGAAGCTGAAACACCCCAAGTTCCACCCTATTCAACGGGTCCGTGTACCGTCTCCTTTCCCTGAAGGACCCATGCAATTAGGCAAAGCACGTCTTTTACCCACCGAGCGAGAACGGCGAGTTAGAGAGAAACTTTGCTTATACTGTGCCAGTTCCGGACATCTGTTACATCATTGTCCTCGCAAGCCGGGTAAACACAACCTCCTAGCTGACGATGAGGAAGTGAGCCTAGGAGTGGCTCTTCTCTCCCCACAAGGCAAGGACTGTATTATCCCAGTCACTCTGAAACACGCTCAAGGCTCCCAATACATTTCAGCCCTGCTGGATTCTGGAGCAGCTGGGAATTTCATGTCTGCCAGATTAGCTGCTGAACTAGCCATTCCACTAGAGAAAATTCCAGTGACCATCTTTCTCTCTGCGGTTGACGGTAGCCGTATTCCAGGGGGTACCATTACGCATCAGACTTCTCCAGTGACGCTCCAAATAGGAGTTCTGCATTCCGAGTCTCTTACCTTTTTGGTCATCCCAGAAGCCACTAGCCCTGTGGTTCTCGGGTTTCCATGGCTTCAAACGCATAACCCCCATATTGACTGGTCGACTCCACAAATCCTGGCGTGGGCTCCAACTTGTTTCGGGTCCTGTTTACAACGTGTTCTTCCACATTGCTCCACCTCTGATAAGGAAGTTTTGCCAGTTCCTTCTGCCTACCAAGAGTTCACAGACGTTTTCAGTAAGCAGGCCGCTGAAACTCTACCACCTCATCGGGATTGGGACTGTCCCATTGATCTTGTTCCGGGTAAAACCCCACCGCGTGGCAGAGTCTACCCTCTTTCTATCCCTGAGACAAAATCTATGTCTGAATATGTAAAAGAGAACTTGGAAAAGGGCTTTATTCGCCCATCCTCTTCACCGGCAGGAGCCGGGTTCTTTTTTGTAAAAAAAAAAGATGGTGGATTACATCCCTGCATCGATTACCGAGGTCTCAACGACATTACCATCAAGAACCGGTATCCTCTGCCCCTCATCACAGAGTTATTTGACAGAGTCAAAGGTGCGCAAATATTTACGAAGTTGGATCTCCGCGGGGCCTACAATTTGATCTGTATCAGGCGTGGCGATGAATGGAAAACCGCCTTTAACACCAGGGATGGGCGCTACGAATATCTTGTCATGCCATTCGGTCTGAGCAATGCCCCAGCGGTTTTTCAGAATTTCATAAACGAAATCTTTCGGGACTTACTGTACCATACTATTGTGGTATATTTGGACGATATCCTCGTTTTCTCCTCTGATATCCAGTCCCATCGCAGACATGTTAAAGAGGTCCTCAGCCGTCTCAGAAGGAATAAACTGTATTGCAAGCTTGAAAAATGCACCTTCGAAGTTGAATCCATTCCATTCTTGGGGTATATCATCTCGGGCACCGGTCTCCGTATGGACCCAGAGAAGGTGCAAGCTATTCTTAACTGGCCTCAACCATCTACACTAACGGCAGTACAGCGATTTCTGGGATTTGCTAACTACTATCGAAAATTTATTCGTGGCTACTCTACTGTAGTAGCACCACTCACCGCCCTCACCAAAAAAGGAGCTAATCCTGCCAAGTGGTCTGAAGAAGCCCAATCTGCTTTTCAACTTCTGAAACAAGCATTTATTTCTGCTCCCATACTGAGGCAACCAGATTTAACCTGTCCATTCTACTTGGAAGTTGATGCCTCATCTGTCGGAGTAGGGGCAGTTCTCTCCCAAAAACCAGCTGATGAGCAATGGCATCCCTGCGGGTTCTTCTCCCGAAAATTTTTACCAGCTGAACGAAATTATGCCATAGGGGACAAAGAGCTGCTTGCCATCAAATTGGCGCTTGAAGAGTGGAGACATTTACTAGAGGGAGCTCGTTATCCTGTCACAATATACACGGATCACAAGAATCTGCTCTACCTTAAAACTGCACAGTGCATGAATCCACGTCATGCCCGATGGGCACTATTCTTTTCTCGATTTGATATCCATGTCACCTTCCGTCCCGGTTCCAAAAATCGCAAGGCCGATGCTCTGTCACGTTCTATGGTAAAAGATGAAGATTCCATCATTGTGGATCCACGGCCTATTATCAGCCCACTCAGCATCGCAGTCAGTAGACCCGACAATACACCTCCCCAGGGGAAAACTTTTGTTCCTGAGAATCTGCGTAAAAAATTGCTCCAATGGGCACATTGTTCCAGATTTGCCGGTCATGCTGGCATCCGCAAAACTCAATCTTTCATATTGAGAAGCTACTGGTGGCCTACGCTTCATCAGGATGTTCAGCAATTTGTTTCCGCATGTGGCAGCTGTGCCCAACATAAAAGTTCAAGACAATCTTCAGCTGGTCAACTTTTGCCTCTGCCTATTCCCACCAAACCCTGGACCCATATTTCTATGGACTTTGTTTCTGATTTGCCCAATTCTAATAATTTCAATACCATCTGGGTCATCGTTGACCGATTCTCTAAAATGGCGCATTTTGTTCCTCTCCGTGGACTCCCATCAGCACCTATCCTGGCTCAGCAATTTATAAAGGAGATCTTCCGTTTGCATGGGTGTCCTGAAGAAATCGTCTCAGATAGAGGAGTTCAGTTTGTGGCGAAATTCTGGAGATCCTTGTGCCAAGCACTACAGATCAAACTAAACTTCTCTTCGGCCTATCATCCCCAATCCAACGGGCAAACGGAAAGAGTTAATCAAGACCTAGAAACATTTCTCCGTTTGTACATATCCTCTTCTCAAGACGACTGGGTAGATCTGCTTCCTTGAGCAGAATTTGCTCATAATAATCATTATCACGAATCCTCTGCTTCCACTCCATTTCATACGATCTATGGCCTACACCCCAGGGTACCCTTGTTTACTCCACTTCCTACAGCCTCAGTACCTGCCTCTGAAGTTTTCCTAAAGAATTTTTCAGGTCACTGGCGCCAGGTACGGGAATCTCTACTTAAAGCGTCCCAACGCTACAAAATTTAGGCCGACAAAAAGAGACGAGCCATTCCAAGCTTGAAACCCGGAGACAGAGTCTGGCTGTCTACTCGCAATCTACGCCTCAGAGTTCCATCTATGAAATTCGCTCCTTGCTTTATTGGACCGTTTAACATCTCCCGAGTCATCAATCCAGTGTCCTACAAATTACATCTACCATCTTACCTCAGGGTACCCAACACCTTCCATATCTCTCTCTTGAAACCACTGGTGCTAAATCGGTTTTATACACCCAAACTGGTTTCTCCTGAAGTGCAGACTGAACATGGTGACGAATATGAAATTAAAGAGATCTTGGACTCTCGGTTTTGACATAAAACCTTACAATATCTAGTCGACTGGAAAGGCTATGGTCCAGAAGAGAGGGCCTGGATCAAAGCTTCTGATGTTCACGCTCCATCTCTCATCAAAAAATTTCACCGCAAGTTTCCAACTAAGCCCCAATCTAAGTGTCCAGTGGCCACTCGTAAGGGAGGGGGTACTGTCACAAATCGGGATCTTAGCCGCACTTACCTCATCCGCCGCTGTCATATCACGGCTACCTGGGTCCCTTCTGGTCATCTGCAGCATTCCCGTTCTCCACACCTTCATTTGTAAACAAACACATACTGTTTGTCCTGCTGCATGGGCGCGGCCATCTTGGATGCAGTCAGGTGATCATTCCAAACCAAACAGATTCAGAAGCTGTGATCACATGAACTGATCAGCCAATAGTTGTTTGGGACATCCTATTTAAACCTGCTGCTGTGATCTGTTCATTGCCAGAACAACACACTTCTCTCCAGAGGATAGTTCTTGGCTTCCTGACTGCATTACAAGTGCAGTGTTCCTGTCTGCATTGCAAGTGCAGTGTTCCTGATTGCATTACAAGTGCAGTGTTCCTGACTGCATTACAAGTGCAGTGTTCCTGTCAGAATTACAAAGTGCACTGTTCCTGTCTGCATTACTAGTGCACTGTTCCTGTCAACATTTCTAGACTGCTCATTCCTCTGCTATATTCTACAATGAGCAAAAAGATCATCCAGGCTGCTTAGTTCTGTTTCACTCATGCTCCAGCTAGTCCCAAGGGTCCCGAATCGGATCAAGACATTCAGACGACCGTGACAGTTCTGATCAATACACAGATCAGAGCATTTTTTCTGGATAGTGATTACAGTGTAAATGTGTTGTTCTGTGCTGTCCAATCTAATCACAAATGAATTAATCTTTTGGCTACTAATAAAGAATGGGACTCCCCCTCTACCTGCAGCCCCAAACTGTGAAGGGCGAGTCCTACTCACCTACAGTTAAGTGGTTACAAACACACCCATCGCTGCTCATTGTGAGCGGTGCGTCTTCTTTTGGTGCTGCATCCGGGCAGCCAGACATAGGGCCACATGCGCTTGTACGTTGTACGTAATCAAACTGTAAATGCGCATGCACCACCTAGTAAACAAGTAGCGAAAATACCATGGATATGGGAAGACCTTGATCTGCCTTGCTCATAAATTTTGGGGCCACACTTATTTGGAATTTGAGCTCCTAGCACCAATTTAAAAAAAAAATAAAACCTTGCTAAGTAACCCAGTACAAAATGAATGACGTTCTTATTGGTAGACCAGCAGCTATTCAGAACAATACGACAATCCTTTTTTTTTCAATTGTTTGCAAAAATTTAATTTACTAATAAATGAATGGGGAAAATGTCTTATTCTATTCCACCACCTCCTGGAAACTATTGTATTCCAGATGTAATTATCCCAGGTAATTTGATGCGGTAGTTTATCTAGTTTCCTACAGGATATGCCTTCCCCACTTTTTTGCGCCTCTGTGACCTTTGCAATACACTCATCTTATATTTTTTAAGAAAAGTCAAGCAAAAATGGTAGCCAGGAGTACAAATGCAAAGTAAACTTATAGAAAGATGTACCATTCTTATCAGAGAGGCCTGCAGCTATTAAAAAAAGTAAGAGAATCCCTTCTTTTCAGCTTTTTTTGTAAATAAATGAAAAATACATTATTTTCTGCTATTGTACCACTTTCTGGATGCTACTGTCCATGCTAATCTTGGCTCAATAAGAAATTAATGTTATTTTCGGAAAATGCAGTGAAAACTGAAACAAAACAAGGTATCATTTGTGTGGTTCCTGCACAGAAAAGATTCTGATGTTAAAGTCAGAATATGATGAGACCAAAGTGCCAAAATAGTAGAGATGCTCACTGACCCCCATGTTCTGGTTTTGGTTTTGGTTTTGGATCTGGATTACCTTCGGGTTTTGGTTTTGGTTTTGCCAAAACCGCCCTTGCGTGTTTAAGTTTTGGTTTTGGGTTTGTTTAGCTATTTTTTCCAAAATTCAATTTTTTGGGCTAAAATCACATAATTTAGGTATTATTTTATACCTACATTATTATTATTAACCTCACTAACACTAAATTCCAGTGATATCCATTAAATTTTTACCATCTCACAGGTCATAATATGCTTTTCATACACTTTCAGCCAAATACTGCAGCGAGCTGGCTGGATGTTAAGCAACAGAGCAACAAAACAAACACACTGCAGTTTATATCACATCTAGAAAACATTGCCACACACCAGTGTCACAAACTCACAATAGAAAAGTAATTCAAAATGGAATTGTCTTTGGGCCCTCTTACCCACCCATAAGTTGGATTTTACAAAGGACATGCACACATAACAAACCAAGCATTTCAGCGACAAGGATTGCCACTTTTGTGGCTGAAGTGCTTGGTTTGTTTGGGCCCCCACTAAACCATCTATCAATGCCCTAAAGGTAGGTTAGACCAACAGTGCTGTAAAATGAATTCTACACTGTCAAGATGCTGTCATCATCATCTTCAGCATCATCCTCACCCTCATCAGTGTGTACATCATCATCACAGACTATTAATTAATCTCTGCTGGAATCTGCCATTACAGAAGTGTCAGTACTTGGATGTATTTGCCGGTAAAGGGCTTCCTCATGGAAGATGTAGTTCATTTTGATGAACATCATCTTTTCCACATTTTTCGGAAGTAACCTCCTACGTCAATCACTGACAAGGTTCCCGGCTGTGCTGAAAACTGTTTCCGAGTACACACTGGAGGGTGGGCAGCTTAGGTATTGCAAAGCAAGTTTGTACATGGGTTTCCAAATTGATTGTTTTTCCTCCCAGTATCGAAAGGGACTGTCTGACATTTCGATTTCAATGAACTCTTGAAAATAATCCTCCACCATCCTTTTCATGTTAATAGAAGGATCGGATGGAGTTAAGGCCGAGGTCACCCTTTTTTTGCTACAATCTTTCAAACCAGACCTAGGGGTAAATGTATCAAAGTGGGAGTTTGCCAGCGTGTTTAAATCGCGGCAAATCGCTTGCTGGGCCCTGTAGTTCCACAAAGAAAAAAGTTTACAAAGCCACAACACCTTCTTATAAACCACATACATTTATTAAAAATTATAAAACCCACAATAAATACACTAACCACCCTCTTTTAAACCACAAGTATTTATTAAAAATAAAAAAAATCAAATACTTACCAATGATGCCTTCTTTCTTGCTCCAATGTCACTTATTATTTGTAAATCCATCTTGCCGTGTTGTGTCTTTGTAAACTTTTTTCTTTGTGGAACTACAGGGCCCAGCAAGCCAGGGATGTCAGGGCATGTTGGCACTTGTGGTTCTCCAAGTGCCAACATGCCCTGGCTGCCGTGGGTATGCTGGTCCTTGTAGTTATACAAGCACCAGCATGGCCACACTGTTTTTGGCAACCTGGCTGGCTGGGACTTGTAGTTCCACAAACAAAATTGGTGTCAGTTTGTTTTTTTTACTACTTTACGCCGTATTACCCTACTACCCACAGCCCAAGGGTGGTAGGAAGAGCCCTAGTGCTATCAGCACAGGGCTGGTTCTTTCTAGGGGGGGGGCCCGCTGGTTTTTTTCAGTGGACCCCACTCCCTAGGGAATCCAGCTCAGCGCTGAACAGTCTAGGGTTGGTTAGTCATTATGGCAGGGGGACCCCTGCTGCGCGTCTCCCTGCTATAGTGCCGCCAACCCTGGCTGGTTTGCCTAGTGCTGGTAAAGTGAAAATCGGGGGAACCCCATGCCAATTTTTTCCCCAATTTTCACGGGACCAGCACTAGTCAGGCAGCACTAGGGTTAAGCATAAATAGCAGGGGGACCTCACGCTTTTTTTTTTTTCAACTTTTATCTGTTCTTTACCATTTTAACACTGCCAGGGCAGTATAACAGTGATGTGTTTGTACAACACGCTGCTATCAAGCAGCGTGTTGTATCTGGCGTGTTTTGAAGCAAACTCTCCTGAGTTTGCTAACTCGCAGCTTCATACATTTGAGAGCTGTATAGCTGCAGTGGCAAACAGTCGGGAGTTTGATCACTGGCGATTTTGCAAACAGCGATTTTGACAGAAGCACAACTCTGGCGATTTTGCATGAAATCTCAGCTTCATACATCGGCGAGTTTCAACTCTCCTGAGAAAATCGCTGGAGTTGCAAACTCGCAGCTTGATACATTTACCCCCAGATGTAAAACTGTTGTGCCATGCCACCTGCATCATCCCTGCTTCTCTTTGAAAAGTGCAATTTCTTACAAGCAGCATCTGCCTGAGAAACTGAAGGAGGAGACATCGTCAAGCCAAGCACCAGTTCAGCGGTCAACTTGCTGACCAGGAGCTCCTTGCATCTGTTCATCTCGGTCATTTGGAAGCAAAGAATATACGTAGGTCTTAAACCTAGGATCAAGCAAAGTCGCCAAAACATAGTGATCAGACTTCAAGATTTTAATAACTCTTGGATCATTGCAAAGTGATTTAAGTTCTTCATCTACAAGGCCAACATACTTTGCGGAATTGCTTTCTGAGTCTGAACTCGCTTCCCACGTCACAACTTCAAATGGTTTCAGCACCTTGCACAGCACAGAAAGCATTATCCAGTGTGCAAGACTGAAATACATTCCTCCTTTCCCATGTCATGGCTTGTGCAATATGCATGTATGGCTTTGCGCTGTTCCTCCATCCTCTGAAGCATGTACAGGGTGGAATTCCACCCTGTTAACACCTCTTGCTTAAGTTGGTGGCAGGGCAAATTAAATTGTTCTTGGAGCTGCTGCAATCTCCTACATGCTGTGGCAGAATGCCAGAAATGTCCTGAAATTTTACGGGCCACCGTAAGCATCTCCTGCACCTCACGGTTATTTCTGAAGAAGCTCTGCACCACTAAGTTTATTGTGTGAGCAAAACAGGGAATGTGTTGGAATTCACCCAGCTGTAATGCTCGCACAATATTGTTGGCGTTATCAGAAATTACATATCCTTTGGACAGTCCAAGTGGCATAAGCCATGCATCAATGACATCCCTTAGTTTTGGTAACAAATTATCAGCTGTATGCCTGTTAGTGAAGCTGGTGATACAAAGAGTAGCCTGCCTGTGAGAAATGTTACGTAGTGGTGTACATGTTGCTGCTGTTCCTGCTTGTGAAGGTGAATGACCAACCCAGTGGGCCTGTTACAGTCATATAATCTTTTGATTGCCCACTTCCACTTGTCCACATATCTGTGGTTAAGTGTACGGTGGGTAGAATGACATTTTTGAGCCCAATAATTACATTTTTACGAACGTTCTGGTACAGTTGAGGACTAGCTTTTCTTGAAAAATGGTATCACAATGGAGTTTTGTAACGGGGGCACAAAACCTCAATTAACTTTTAAAAACCAGCCGCGTTTATAGTGGATATTGGACGCAGATCTAACACTAGCATACTCGCCATGGTGTCTGTGATCCGCTTTGCGACTGGGTGACTGCTGTCATACTTGCTTCCTCATGAAAAGATTGTTTCGCAGTTAATTGTTGTAAAATGCTAGTGGTCTTCTTCTTGGGCTGCTTCTGGGAGGAAGATTCACCCCCAGCAGCAGCAGTGGGACTAACGCTCAAGAATTCTTTAGAGGAATCAAGGATAGTGCAGGAGTCATCTAGCCTTAGCAACTTGGATGCAGGACTAACTCTGATCGCTACTGAGGATATTGATGAGGACTGTGTGTGGGTGTAGATTGCAGGTGTCGGGATGTAGGTGAGAGAAGGGTCCTAGCTGATGATGGACTGTTTGATGTTATTTTTTACCAGAACTTTCAGATTTTCCCAACACCTTGCCATGAACTCGCGTCAAATGGCCTAACATGGATGAGGTTCCTAAATGGTTAAGGTCCCTCCCTCAACTGACTGTGGCTTTGCATACACTACAAATGGCTAGACAACTGTTGTCAGGATTTGGGTAGAAAAATTTCCAGACATAAGAAGTGGCTATTTTGGTCTTATGTCCAGGCATGACAATGGCCTTCTTCTTATTACGTACCAGAACTGCTTACACTGGTGCAGGACTTACACAAACAACATCACCCTTATCAACATCCTCATTAGTGCCCTCGTCGGCTACACAAATATCCCCCTCATCCTCTTCCAATTCCAAAGTTTCATCCTCAATTGGTGTGTCACCGGCTACACTTGGGCTGTTCAGGCACACATCAGCAGAAAAGCTGAAAGGGGCCTTCTTTATGGGTACACTATCACAATGGTCATGATTACACATACCACTCGTGGAAGGACTCTCCTCACGGATTGGTGTCATATCTGAATCTGATCATACATTTACCTCTAATGCCTTACTGTTTTCTTCCAGCTCGGCTTTTACACGTAACAGTATTTGTGCACCACTTTTGGACTCCGAATTACTTGGTCTTGCTTGGTCACGAGTGACCTTACAAGAAGAAGTCTCAGTAACAATTTTAGATCTCGCACTCATAGAGAAAGGCGAAGGCCTCATTCTTTCTTTGTCACTGTGTGTGTAGAATGGCATGCTGGCAAAAAATTTTTTTATCAGCAGTTAACTTTTCCTGTATTACAGCTCTTATTTTCTTCAACACCGTAAAAGGTGTTTTTTTTTTTTTTTTTTTCCCTGACTTCAAAAGTCTATGTACTTTTACATAGGCTTTACCAGATGACGTACAGGGATAACTATAATCAGGACTGGTGGCAGCAGCTGCTTGCTGCTCCTGCTCTTCTGTGTACTGCTGTGAATCCATTTTGATTACACTGTACACTTATTAAGGGAAATTCAGAAAAAAAGCCTGCACGGACTTGTAGATTACTATTTCAGCAATGACCAAATGACCAAAGCAGCTCTTCTATAAGGGTGTATATTAGACCCTACACTTAGTAGTGTAAATTCAGAAAAAAAGACTGCAAGGACTGGTATATTAGGATTTCAACAATGACCAAATGACCAAAGCAGCTCTTCGATTTTGGTGTATATTAGACCCTACACTTAGTAGTGCAAATTCAGAAAAAAAAAACCTGCAAGGACTTGTAGATTATATTTCAGCAATGACCAAATTACCAAACCAGCTCTTCTATGAGGGTGTATATTAGGACCTACACTTATTAGTGCAAATTCAGAAAAAAAGACTGCAAGGACTGGTATATTAGGATTTCAGCAATGACCGAATGACCAAAGCAGCTCTTCGATTTTGGTGTATATTAGACCCTACACTTAGTAGTGCAAATTCAGAAAAAAAGGCTGCAAGGACTTGTATATTTATATTTGAATTTCAGCAATGACAAATTCAGCAATGGAGCTTTCTCTACCACTGCTACCACCCTCCTCTTTCTCTTCTATCACTTTTAAAGTTTTAGTTTATTAACTCGCATCTAGAATCAGAGCTGTTCCCTCTGTAACTAAGTTAGCTCAGCAAATAATTGGGTAAGGTATTGTGACGACTGTGGACAAAGAGTGAATTTAACTTGTTGGTACAATCTCTCTATTTTTTCCTCTTAACAACACAGGTAAAAATTAAATTGAATAAATCAAGTAAAAAATTGACCATGCCCTGATCCACCTAGCTACACTCATATTTCACCCAAAACATGTCCATACCATTGACCCACGCCCATTATAATAGCGAAATGTCTTGACTGTTTAGAGATATGCACTATAACTACACTGTCTTTATTCACTTCTGAAGTGGTTCCAATCCACTGTGTCTTTTAAGATGTGCCTGGTTTTATATTTCTTAGTCACAGTGCTATATCAGACCTTTCCTACACCCAGACAAAGTTCATAACAAGTGTGCCCCCTGCATTTGAATAAAACAATATTTTTAAGACTCCTTAACCATAATTGCCAACATTTTAAAATAGTTTCCAGGGACACTCTGCAAATGAGCCAGTGACTCTAAGGACATCACAGGCATTACTGTCTTAGCAGACCCTGAAGTCTATAATCCTCACTATGACAAGATAACAGAATTTGATTATACATGATTATTTCAATTATAAATACTTATTTTCAATGGCTATTAACTTATAAAAGCATGAGAATAAGAATAGATAGTAAAAATTGCATTCAACATGCCACAAATTAAAAAATAAGAATTTTAATGTGTATTTGTAAGTACTGAAAAATAGGTATATTCACAAGGACAAATTTTTAAAACTTGGGACTCACCCTGCAAATGATGGGCTTTTGGCAACAATGATAACCTGTTCAAATACTCTTTTTCATGGACAGTATCAGTTTGTGTGCAGAAAGACGCTTAAACACTGTTTGCTCTGGTACTACAATAATTTTTATTTTATAATAGGGAATAACTGTGTTTAAACTAGAGATGGTCACTGACCCCCGTGTTTTGGTTTTGGATTCGGTTTTGGATCTGGATTACCGTCGTGTTTTGGTTTTGGTTTTGGTTTTGCAAAACCGCCATTGCGTGTTTTGGTTTTGGTTTTGGTTTTGTTTTGCAATTTGTTATAAAAATTACATTTATTGGTGCTAAAATAACATAATTTAGGTATTATTTTGTAGCTACATTATTATTAACCTCAGTAACACTAATTTCCAGTCATTTTTTATTCAATTTTGAACACCTCCTATGTCACAATATGATTTTCATACACTTGAAAAGAAAAATTGCTGCAGTTCTTGCCAGTGATAACAAAAAGGCCATTGTCATGCCTGGGCATAAGACCAAAAATCCACCTCTTAAGTGTGGAATTATTTTTACACGAATCCTGGCAAGAGTTGTCTATCCATTTGTAGCATTTTGAAAGCCACACTCAGTAGAGGTAGGGACCTTAACCATCTGGGATCCTCATCCATGTTTCGTCATTTTTCAGCGAGTTATTGGAAAACTGTTGGGAAAATCAGAAACTTTGGTTAAAAAAAAATTAACAACAAGCATTCCAGCATAATCTACCTCCCTTCTCTCATCTACATCCCAGCACCTGCAATCTTCCCCCCCAACAATTGGCAGTTAAACAATCCTCTGCAAGAGGAAGCAAGAATGAAACCTGTCACCCAGTCGCAAAGCGGATCACAGACGCACTGGGTACTATGCTAGTGTTAGATCTGTGTCCAATGTCCACTATTAATACAGTTGGTTTAAGACATTTAATTGAGGTGTTATGTCCCTGTTAGCAAATGTCATCACTATACCATTTTACTAGAAAAGCTTATTCTCTCCTGTACCGGAAAGTTCCTAAAAATGTCATTATTGGGTGACAAAATGGTATTCTACCCACTGTACACTTAACCACAGATATGTGTACAAGCGTAACTGGGCAAACAAAAGATTATATGACTGTGAAAGCCCACTGGGTTGGTCTTTAGCCTTCCCCAGCATGGACAGCAGCAGCATGTACCCAGGTATATCACATTTTTGAGAAGTAGGCTACTCTGTGTATCAGCAGCTTCACTAAGAGGCATACAGCTGACAAACTGTTCCAAAAACTAAGGGATGTCATTGAAAGATGGCTAATCTTGCTTGGAGTCTCCTGAGGATATGTCGTTTCTGATTACGACCCCAATATTGGTCCAGCATTACAGCGGGGTTGAATTCCATCACATTTCCTGTTTTGCACACAACTTGGTGTTACAGAACTTTTGAAAAATGACATGCAGGAGATGCTGTTTGTGTCCATAAACATTTATGGTCAATTTCTGGTTTCTGCAACAGCATGTAGGAGAATGCAGCAGCTGCAAGAAGACTAGCATTTGAGGGGAATTTACTTTAGTCCAGCGAAGTAGTTACCTGTGAAGAAAGTGCAGACACGGTTAGCTTCAGCCAAGTGATTGCCTTAATAATAGATTTTGAAAAGGTGCTACATAAAATTATAGTGTGCAATAAAACAAAGTAAATGCGCTAACTATATTTTAATTGTAGATTAAATACTTTATTTTCTTTGCAAGGATCCCAGACTTATCAACATCTTGTTGGGACGTCTTCTCCTTCAGTTTCTCTGGCAACTGCTTGTTGTAAAAGAAATTGCTTTCCCAAGACACCCAGTGGTGATGCAGATGAGTCCGCTCAACATTTTGATATTTACTGTGCTGTAAAAGAATTGCCCAAAAATCGTGACAGCTCTGCCCTAAAATCAACTAGTCATTCCCTTTGGAAGGCCATTATCAGCAATTACATCATACTACACAGACTTCTATGATATTGGGATGAATTAGTATTGTTGGAGGAAGATTATCACTAAACCCTGCCACCTCTCCAGTTTCGCAGTGAGCTATGGTACAATAAAAT
Organism: Mixophyes fleayi; assembly: GCF_038048845.1. Taxonomy (NCBI): domain Eukaryota; kingdom Metazoa; phylum Chordata; class Amphibia; order Anura; family Limnodynastidae; genus Mixophyes; species Mixophyes fleayi. The sequence goes on from NC_134406.1 coordinate 100,455,612, forward strand.
GTAACTGCAGATTTAGACCAAGACTGTCAGCCCTATTATTTCTATTTCAGCAATTACAATTAGCAATGGAGCAATGGAGTTCTTCTCTTTGGGTGTTACCTATATAACGCAGCACAATTTGCATGCAAATTCTACAGACAAGCCTGCTTGTCTTCCTCTCCATCAATGACTCTTAGCAATTGAGCACTCGTCTTTGGGTGTATATTACACCCAAACATTATTAGTGAAAATTATGAAAAATACAGTTTAATCCCTGATAGGCCCTCCACCATCCTTTGCATGACAGATATGACTTTTGACAGCCAGAAATATTAATGCACAATTAGGGAGGACACTCCAAAAGCACTGAGGAGTGCTAAAAATTATTTAGTATATACTGCTGAAAGATATGACTTTTGACAGCCAGAAATATTAATGCACAATTAGGGAGGACACCCCAAAAGCACTGAGGAGTGCTAAAAATTAGTTGGTAGATACTGCTGACAGATATGACTTTTGACAGCCAGAAATATTAATGCACAATTAGGGAGGACACCCCAAAAGCACTGAGGAGTGCTAAAAATTAGTTGGTAGATACTGCTGACAGATATGACTTTTGACAGCCATAAATATTAATGCACAATTAGGGAGGACACCCCAAAAGCACTGAGGAGTGCTAAAAATTATTTAGTATATACTGCTGACAGATATGACTTTTGACAGCCAGAAATATTAATGCACAATTAGGGAGGACACCCCAAAAGCACTGAGGAGTGCTAAAAATTATTTAGTAGATACTGCTGACAGTTATGACTTTTGACAGCCAGAAATATTAATGCACAATTAGGGAGGACACCCCAAAAGCAATGAGGAGTGCTAAAAATTATTTAGTATATACTGCTGACAGATATGACTTTTGACAGCCAGAAATATTTATGCACAATTATGGGGGACACCCCAAAAGCGCTGGGGAGTGCCAAATATTAAGAAAAAATAATAAACCTCTATCCTCCTCTCTGCACTAGCGATTTTGGTTAGAGCAATTGCAAGAACAATATTGTATTCTCTGTCCCTGCTCTAATCAGCCTATGACTACACCCTGCTCCCTTCCCCTGTCAAATGGCGATGGATTGCTGTGGAGGCGTGTATTTATAAAGTTGAAGTATCGCGAGAACCGAGCCCCGAGATCCGAAGACGTCACAATGACGTTCGGCCTCGATTTGGATTCGGAACGGGCGGGAGAGTACCGAGTTGCTCAGCTCGGTACTCGGATACCCAAAGTTCGGGTGGGTTCGGTTCTCGGAGAACCGGACCCGCCCATCTCTAGTTTAAACTGATATCTTGTTGAAGCTAGATTCTTGGGCCTCCAAACATTTACTGCTGTGGACTCCATGTATTATATCCCTTGTACTGAAGCCATGTAGAGACTAAGTAGAATGTGCATCAAAATAGAAAAAAAATGACTTGGCCTTAATCTCATGAATGTGGGCCAGAGAATCAATGTTGTACATAGTAAAATAAATAGAATAAATGAATATAAACAATACAAACAAATGCTAAGCAGATTTAGAAGCTATACTATAAAGAGACATTACTTTATAAAATGATGCTAGAGTAGAAATTAATTTCTATAGTAAGCAGTGTAAATAATTAATGTAGATTAAGTTGCAAGCTTCTAAGTTTCTAATAAACACATCTAAGAATTCAGTAATCCTTAATTAAATGTACATAGACTCCAGGGACCCAGTGTCCATCTGCAAGAATTGCTCCTCTTTTGAAACACTCAGGAGAGTTTTGTAACTACATAAACCCAATAAAAGATCAACAGTGTAAACAAGTATTTATAAAATTCTCACATCTTTGCAGCTAAACATTTAATGATTTCCATGATAAATTGCCATTTTCATAATGTACTTATGGCTGCTACTGGAAGAGCATCACACTGTAAATTAACATAATGTCAGCGTAATGCTGCATAGATCTGACATGATCTTAAAAGGTAGCATTTATTATTGTATATAAAAATCAATAATGACACAGACTGATCTATAATAGATCAGCATTCACTATATATGATATTGAAGATATTACACAGGAAATTTATTTTAAAGAGAAATGAAAAATTGTACCCAAAATCCAAATACTTAAACTTGTACTCAGCAAATGCTTAATAGTTATATATAAAATATTTTCAGAAAAGTGCAGATTCATCTTGCTGCACAAAGTATATCTGTATTTGTATTTGTATTCATAGCTTGACGCAATAAGTAATAAGGTTTGCATGGGATGACAAAAACTGATACTTATTGTACTTTAAAGACTGTATAAGTATGAAGAATTAATAGCTGTAGGAAGAAACAGTGATGATGTCTGTGTGTATGACATTATCACAGCGCTGCATCAATTATTTAACTCTTTTCTTTCCTGCTTTTCAGAACTTTTTGGATAATTGATTTACAGATAAGAGATTGCAAACCTATGCTTAAAATGCATTCTACGATGAAAAAGGATTTAGCTTGTGTGCTAAAAATACATAGTTAGTATGGGACCTATTTATTAAGACCCCTATGCTAGCATTTTACAGCATTCAGGGCTTCTCTCCTTTTAATAATCAGATACAATGGTATGAAGATAATACTTGTATTTTGATGAAAAGGATGTACATAGTACACTGTGCTATGTATAGCATGTTGTAAAGTGGAAATGTAGATATTTAGTATAAGTAGTATGACAAACTGGTAAACACTGTACAGTCCAATGTCTATCATGTCATTATTATTATCAGGCACCACAGTGCTCCACAGCACAGTACAGAAAGAAAAACTGTACATACGTAAAACCAAGGTAGACAAAATAAATGCAGACATGAATACAAAGGCTTTCAGGGTGTATTATTGTGAATAGAATCATTAAGGATAAGGTAAGTTCTAAAAAAGAGAGTGTCTAAAGATTTGAATTATGTGGGAAAGCCTGATCAGACATGGTAAGGTATTCCGTAAGTGGTGAGCAGCACAGGAGAAGTCTTGTAGGCGGGAGTGAGAGGTAGTTACCAGAGACAAGACAAGGTGCAGGTCAGAGGTAGGTCTAAGAGGGAGAGATGGAGATGTCATGGCAATAGGGTTTCTGGGATATGTCCTGGGATCCTTGGAACTAGTTGTGGCAGAGATGAAATGGAAACTAGGAGGCCGGATGAAGTTCCTGCTCATGTAGGATGTGCTCTATTCCTGTATACTAGATGTTAGGAGGAGGAATGCTGGACTAGACTCAGTACTGAACTAAATGACTGGAATCTGGACCTGGTGGACTGGAATCTGAATGCAGGAACAGAGGGACTGAACCCAATGGCAGAGACTCAGTACCCCCATGGATCCAGAAACTCAGAAGATTATAGTACCAAAGCTGGGACTGGGAAGACTCAGAACACAGGCAGCGGATTATCAGGGGTGACTACCTCCTGAGCTGTATAAGCCTAGAACTGGCCCCGGGCAACTCAGAGCTTAGAATCTGAGAAAAGCCTGGAACCGGAAGCCGGCATCCAGAGACACAGAGATGGCTCCAGAAGTTGGAAGACTCAAAGCAGTAACCTACTATCCCAAATAGTCAGTAGGTGAGTCAGAGGAATAGGCTGAAGGGAGCTGGATACACACGAAGGGTGAAAGCTGGAATCTGTACAGCAGCAGATAGAATGGATCTGAATCTACACGAAGGGTAAATGGCTAAAGTCTATACTGCAGCAGATAGAATGAATCAGAATCCACACAAAGTGGTAATGGCTGAAGTCTGTATAGCAGCAGGCAAAATGATGTTAAATTTACACGAAGGGTTAATGGCTGAAGTCTGTTCTAATGCAGCAAACAGAATGAAGCTGAATTCACACGAAGGATTAATGACTGAAATCTCTATAGCATCAGGCAGAATAAAGCTGAATTTACATGGCAAATTAATGGCTGAAGTTTGTATAGCAGCAGGCAGAATGAGCAACAAACAAACAGCAACATTGGTAAGCTGAAACCAAGATCTAGGAAAGTGTTGCACTGGCAGTTAGCTGAGTGTAGAAGTTGACTTTTATAGTCTGCAGAGGGAGCTAATTGGTGGATTAAGTCAGGTGCTCAGAATAAGCAGAATGCAGCATAATGTCTCAGCCAGGATGTCAGCCTCCATTACAGCAGACAGAAGTTACACTCTGTCCCAGGATTTAGAATGCTGCATTCTGACAGGAGGAAGATGAAAATGATTTGATATTGCCGAGTGGCTTAAACAGGGCTAAGACCCCGATTCATGACAGGAGAGGATTTTGATATGAGGTTCGGGATGTATGAAGGGGTGGTTTTGTTGAGGCCTTTGCAAGTAAGGCTGAGTAATTGAATTATGGAGGACCCAGGGAGCCAGGGTAGGGCTATGCAAATTGGTGCAGAATATGTGGAGTGGCGAGAGAGGAAAATCAATCTTGCAGCAGCATTTAGGATGGATTGAAAGGAGGATACATGGGTGTCAAGGTGGCCAGATGGGAGATGAAGAGAAAATTATATACGTTTTGGTAGCATGTTGGGTAAGAAATGGGCATATTCTACATATGTTTTTAAGGTGAAGTTGACAGGACAGGAAGAAAGTCTGAATGTGAGGGCAGAGTCAAGTGTAACACCAAGGCAGCGGAGTTGGGAAACAAAATTTTGATGTTATTGACAGTGAGGTAGGTTTGAGGGGAGGTGACGGGAGGAGGAAATTTCATAAATTCTGTTTTGTACATGTTGAGCTTTAGGTGTCAGTGGGACATCCATGTGGAGATAGCACAAAGAGAGTTAGTTACACAAGTTGGTACAGAAGGGGAGCCGTCAGAGGAAGAGATATAGATTTGGGTGTCGTGAACATAGATGTGGTACTGGAGGTGAATTAGTTACCCATGAGAAGAGGTGTGCAGTGAAAAAAGTAAAAGGCCAAGAACAGAGCCTTGCAGGACCCCAGCAGATAGTGGCAGTGGAGGGCAGGATGTGATAGAGGTGTTAACACTAAAGAAGTGGTAGGAAGTGAACCAGGATAGAAATAATAACTCCTATACAGAGCCTATGGTGCGTGATGTTTTTCACAATTAGCAGCTGCCTTTCCCAGAACCACACAGTTCACTGGAACTTAGATGCCCCCTGGACTTGATCCCAGTAGTGTATAGCTGTTGTCAGTTGTGAGTGGGGTAGAGTCAGGGAGACTCGCAACTATGGAGCAACTAGCAGACCAAACAAGACAAACAGGAAATGGTCAATTGACAAGCAAGGTCAGAGGACAGGAGAGGAATATGAAGTTAATAAACAGGCCAGGAGTTCAAGGTCAGACAGAGATCCAACAGCAATGTCCAGTAAACAAACACAGAAATCCAGTAGCAGAAGCTAATCAAATCTCAGAATAAATATATAGGAAATAGCCTAGATAAACCTAACACCAGCAAGGCAATAATGGTATTGAGCGTTTTTATGTTGGTCTCAGTTAATCAGCTGCTGGCTGCTGGGTACAAAACATGTGAACAGAGAATGATAACTGCTCTGCTGTTAAGTAATAAGTAGTGATGATTCTAGCAAGAGCTGATAATCAGCTGCAATGTACAATCCTTGTTGGCAGCTCAGAAAACAGGGTGAGTAAGGTTGCTCAGCAACAGATGCAAAACAACTCTGATATTAAGCAAAATCTGGAATGTATTTCTGAGACAGAGCAGAAACAAAACACAGAGCAGCAAAAAGATAACAATTGTGTCATGAAGACCAATGGAAGGAGTATGTAGAAATGACCCATAGACTTTGCAGTAAGTAAACCATTGATCACTTTTGTGCTAGCAGTTTCAGTGGAATGTTGGGGGCAGAAACCTGACTACAGATAGTCAAGAATGGAATGAGAGGAGCGAAAGTAAGACAGGAGGTTGTACATTAATCGCTCTAGTAGTTTGGATGCAAAGTGAACAAATAGGGCAGTAGTTGGAGAGATAGGCTGGATCAAGAGTAGGTTTCTTTAGAATTGGTGAGATGAGTATATGCTTGAAAGAGGATGAAGAGGTGAGCTAGATGCATTGTCCCTCATTATTTGTCAGTCCTCCAATCCCCGCCACCTCTTTGCCACGTTCAACTCTCTCCTCTTTAGCACCCATCCCGCTCTCCCTCTCTGCCACCGACTTTGCCTCCTTTTTCTCCTCTAAAATTGAGGCTATCCGACTTGATATCTTCTCCTTGCTTCACCCTTCAGCCACCATCATTGTTCCTCCTTCCCCCAGCAGCCAAATCTGGAGCTCCTTATGCCCTACATAGGGTGATGAAGTCCACTATCTCATTCTTTCCTTTCCCCCATCTACCTGCCAACTGGATCCCATTCCTTCTCACCTCGTTTGCTCCCTTTCCCCCAGTGCCTGCTCCCACCTTGCTCACCTTTTTCTATCTGTCACGCTCCATTGGCATTGTCCCCCACTCCTTCAAACATGTCATTTTCTCCCCATACTTAGAAACCCAACCTTGACCCCACATCTCTCGCAATTACCTCTCCATATAATTTTTCTCATATGTCTCCAAACTACTTGAGTAGATTTTCTGCAACCCCCTTACCAGTCACCTCTCGGTTAACTCCCTCCTCAACCTTGTTTCTGCCCCCTCCACTCCACTGAAACCACCCTGGCCAAAGTTACTAATGTCCTCCTCTGGGCCAAATCCAGGGGTCACTTCTCCCTGCTCGTTTTCTTAGACCTCTCTGCGGCCTTTCACACTGTGAAACATCCCCTCCTTCTGCAGACTTTTCTTCCTCTCAGCCTCTCTGACACTGTCCTCTCTTGGTTCACTTCATACCTTGCCAAATGCTCCTTCGCCCTCTCCGTTGGAGTCCCTCAGGTCTCTGTCCTTGGCCCTCTTCTTTTCTTGCTGTACACTATCTCCCAGGGTGATCTCATCTCTTCCTTTGGTCTCCAGTATCATCTCTACGCTGAAGATATTCAACTCTGCATCTTTTCCACTGAGACCGCCCCACCCCCGCTCTCTCGTGTCTCTGACTTCCTTTTTGACAATGCCTCTTGGATGCCTTCATATTTTCCCAAAAACAACATTGCTTAAACTGAGTTAATTGTTTTCCCTCCTTCTAAATCTTCACCCTACCTTGATCTCTCCATAACAGTTAATATCCCCACCTCACCTTACCTCATGCCCTGCATCCAAATGCTCCCTCATAGCCCATTATTTTTCCACCTAATTCAAAGACAAATTGACACCATTCGGCAAGATAATTCTACACCCCCCAAGTCACCCTTAATTCCTTCTTTCCGGTAATAGATTCTAGAGATGGAGCAGTAGGGAAATAAGTCAAGGTCAAGGCAGTGTCCATCACAGTGGGTGGGAGTTTAGGTCCACTGGGAGAGACCAAAGAAGGAAGTGAAAGTAGTTGAGTGGATTATTTCACTAATAATCAATGTTGAAATTGCCTAGTATGAGAATAGGCAGGTCAATAGATAGGAAGTAAGTGAGCCAGGCACAAAGTTGTCAAGGAATTGGGAAACTGGACCTCGGGGCGATACATAACAGCAACAAGAAAGTGGAGTGAATAAAATAGATGGATAGTTTGAACTTCAAGGGAAGAGAATAAGGGTGAGATTGAAGAGGGTATGACTTGGAAGGTGTAGCTTGGAGAAAGTAGAATTCCTACTCCACCACCTTGTCTGTTTCCAAATCTGGAAGTGTGGTTGAGGGAAAGTCCCATGTAAGAGAGTGCTGCTGGGGATGTAGTATCATAGGAGGTAAGCCAAGTTTCTGTAATGGCAATGACGTTGATAGAATTTGAAAATAAATAGAATGAATGTACGTACGCTTGCTTAAAACCGATCTGGTTTTCTATACTGCACAGGAGAAGGGAAGAGTGGATAGTGGAGATGTGTGCATAAGGTTGATGGGATTGAAAGTACGGGGTGGATGGAAAGGTTTGGGGTGGAGCGAGGAGCCAAAAAGCCAAAAACAGTTCATGTTTGTAGAGTAGCGCGAAGGATAGTGAAGGGAAAATAAAAATAAGGGTGGTAGGAATAGGATGTATAGAAAGCGATGAGGAGTTTGGAGAAAAGTATGACGAAAGTGAATTGAAGAAAGAGAGAGTGCAAATTGAGTAGGTGCATGATTTAGAGATGTGGATAAATGATTATTAGGTAGGGTAGGTGTGATAGGATGGACCGCCTATGCCACCCTGTCTGCTGTTGCTGGGAACCGGCTGGGCTTACTTTGCCACCGTTCTCTTTCGTTATCCCGAATTTTCCCTCTAACCACAGTAGGAGGGGCTTACAAATACTGCCACCACTGGACTCCTTACCTGCATCCAGTAGCAGCTTTTTTCTGGGTAACTGACGCTGCAAGTGTATCCCGTTACTGGTGTACTTGGGCTGGTACTCCTGACCTCTTCCTATGGATCAGGGTTGTTGTGAATGAATCCCCCCTGGCCTATCACACTGGCCAGAGCTGCTGGGTAGAGGGCAGAGAGGTGGTACCGGAAAGCTGGGTCCAAACCTCAGAAACAGTCGGGAATGGATTAGATTATGGGTTTAACCTGTAGATCACAGGGATAGAGAAATTTCCAAGCAGGTCTTTGAAGCAAGTGATGTTTATTTGCTCACCTGGTTGGAGGTACCAAGGAGCAGGTCAGATGAAGCAAGAAGAACAATTTTCAATACAAGACAGTGCTTTTTATACATGATTTAAACACAGCCTCACATCGTAAGACAGCCCCCTGAGGTCTGAGCTATTTTTAGAATCAGGATACAATTTGTTTACCCAAACATAGATTTACATGCAATGCAAAGCTGACAATATTTACACTTATCTATGATATGCTAAAACTCGTTTTTAGACGCAGGAAATCTAGCAGCAAGTCTTAATTAAACCTTCCTGTGCCTTCAGGTGCTGGTCCCCCACACATCAAAAGATCTAATTAACATGAGATTAACATGGGTCCTTTCTTCAGACAGCTGCAGAACACACATTACCAAAGAAAGTCACAAAACCCCAACAAGTTTTTTTCCCTACTCCAAGATACACAAAAGACTTCCTCGAAAGGCTTATTGTATCAGATATATAATGCACTTCCTCTAGCAAAGTTAAAACAAACACATTTCTTCCCCTGCTCTCAGATATAAAGATATCTCCTTTACTAACATACACACAATATCAAAAATAAGTACATTTCAATTATATAAATAAGTGACCTGCGCTATTTCCTTTAAATAAATTTATACCATAAGTTATTTAAAAGTGATCCAGTCACAGTAGGTAATGAAAGTATTGAAAGGAACAATTGATCCATATTGTGCAGGGCAATGGAAGAGGTAAAGGATACCTTATTGCACCGTGGCAGGGGTTAATAGAGTAATTACAATTGAGCTCAGTGGGCAACTGAACAGATGATGAAACAGCAATGACAGTTGAGCTCTAAAGTGTTGCTCTGTGTGGAGTAAACTTTAAATAGTTGAACATTTACCCACTGTTTTTGTTCTGGATGTTTGGAATTTTCTTTTGGCTGCATATTGCATTTTTCAATGTTTATTTTAAGAGCTTTATACACTGAAAAATACATTTATATAATAAATTAACACTTTTCTAAACTAAATTTATAAATAAATCAACACTTTTTGTAGTTCTACAGGTAATTGCACTCATTATTATAACCCTAAATAGTTTCACTAAAAATAAATAAGCTAGATCGCAGCTTTTATTTTTCAGACATATTTTTCTTAATTTTTAGCCCTGTAAGGATTGTTAAATTTACTGTAACCTAAATATAGTAGCAGCTGACATGAAGGTCATTGCTAGATTAAAATTACACTGACACTATTTAGGTGATTTAGGAGTAGATTTACTAAAACATCTAAAAAAGAAAGTGGAATAGTTGTCCATAGCAACCAATCAGATTCTAGCTACCATTATCTACTATGGGCAACACACCTACTTTTCCTTTTTAGGTGTTTTATTAAATCTACCCCTTAGCATTTAAAATAGAAGTTGCCCATTCATATATGGACAAAAATGTAATTACACAATTATAAGTCTCTTTGTCTGCATTTTGAGTTACCAACATCTTAAGAGAAACACAACCTAGCATACAGATGCGTCTGGAGCAAAACTGCTGCCATCATCATCAGCTCGAGAACTCTGCCTGTCTTTTAGTAAAATTTATATTGGACAAGTAAAGTATATTTCAAATGTGTGTTTACTCAAAATACATCTTAAGTTGGAGAATTTAACTTGCATCTGCATGCTCTTAATGAATTGGTCTATTTTTTTTAAGTGCAATGAGCCGCAAGTGTTTGGAACATGCAGTTTAAAATCTGACACAAATGTCCTTGCATCCAACTCTAAATTGCCCCCTATAAGTGCTAATAGGTCTCATGACATGTTAACCGGGAAGTCTTTGATGAAGTCATGCCTGGGACATTATTTCACTTTGTGTGGGCATGTTTATAGTAAGCACTAATATATCAGGTTGACAGAAACCAAAACTAGTGATGCCAATAAGCAGGATAGCACATCTCAATTTCCCTTGGCAACATTGATGCATTCCTACCTTCTGATTGTTTTCTGACTGATTTCCAAATGTATTATATTTTCTCATGCAAGCACAGGAATTGTTTTTCGGGGTTCTAAAAGTTAAGGTGTATAAATATTTAGACATTGTAAAATCTATTTTTTTATTATAAAGTATAAAAGAAACTCCAATTATGATAGAATACAGTTAGAAAATAACATTTTAGTAAACATAAGAGATGTGCGCTGACCCTCGTGTTTCGGTTTAGAAACCAATGTCGGTTCTAAACCAACTTTGTGGTTTGGCTTTGCTACCAATTTTATCAAAAGGTTTTGGTTTTGGATCTGGATTTAATAAAACAAATTGTGAAAAATAGGTAAAATAATGTCATTTTGAGCTGTTTTTACTCCTGTATTATTATTTATAGCACTAACATTCATTTCCAGTCTATTTTCTAATAATCCATTCACAAAGGTCCCTATTTTCCCCAGTGTTGGCCAAAGTCTGCAGCGAGCTGTCTTAATAAAGGATTTTGTAACTTTGCCATCATTGCTTTCTCTGATTCGCTTCAAAAACGAATAAACTGTATAATGTTGATATCTCCCTTTCTTTGCACCCAAACCTCCTTCACATGTTCAGACTTACTATTACTGTAATTGAATAAATGAATAACCTCACGGACACCAATGTAAATTTGGTAAATGGTCACAGTTTTTGTTTAAACGAAAATAGTGTCGGAAAGAGCAATGCAAGTCAGCTAACAACTAATAGCAAAACCAAACTCTGGAAGGTCAAATTGCCATTACACCACTGATCCCATGATAGAATCCTTTACGTTGTTACAGCTTTCTAGTAACTGTCATATGTTTTTAGAACTAACAGGAGAAGTCCTCACCTACAGCAGCTGCCTTTCCCGTAGATTTGGATGCACTCACAGGTACTCAGATGCCCCCAGGAGTTAACTCAACATAGCAAAAACGTATGAGCAGGAACGAGTAGCACGGAGATAGGAGAAATGCGGCCAAGGGCGCAACCCCTACGTCCATTTAGAACTCAGCTGTGTGAGTACACCACTTCTTGGGCACCGCCTTTGCTGCAAGTCTCGGGCAGTCTTTTTTACCCCGGGTTGGACGAAGCTTCCCCCAGGGCAAAGATTTTTTCATCCCTCCCTCCCACATAAATATTGAGGTGTCCCCTTTTTTGATGCAGAAGGACAGCATTATGGCTCAGAACATATAAGGAAAACAAGGTGGAAAGCCCAGCTCTTGGCTACCGATGAATGCTCTGGCAATGTATTGTGTGCCTAATCTTTGAATTTTTGAAGTATGCTTGCAGGCTAACTTCGTCTCTCAGTATCCTCATTTATTTATATAGTGACAAGGTATTGAAAGCCATGCTCTTGGGAACTGATGGATACTCTGTCAATGTATTGTGTGCCTAATATTTGAATTTTTGTAGTATGGGTGCAGGCCACCTTCATCTCTCAACATCTCATTTATTTATATAGTGACAGCAAATTAGGCAGCTTTTTAGAATTGGCTATTTACTTATCTAAATATCTTCTGGTGCCTCTGTCCATCTAATTACATTGGATAGTTATTGCCTCTTCACTCTACATAATGCCTGCTGTACAAAGTTTCAAATTTACTGTATGTGTAGTGTTTTAACATTTTTAACTCTTGAACCTTATACTAAATTTTGTTTGCTGTTTAATTTATCCAATGGGCTTACTTCAGTTAGTGGCATGGCTGATGACATTTTTTTTGCAGCCGCTGCAATGTTCTACATGCGATCACTGAATGTCAAAAATACCCAGAAAAAACCCTCACACACAAACAACCTTTTTAAATATAGATTTTACTGAATGACCCTCCAAAAATAGACAAGTACTGAAAAATAGAAAAACTTAGAATATAATAATATGTAGCCTTTTTTGGGGTGTGCAACTGCTGCTGAATTTCACATGCTAACACCCAGTTTTTTTCAAAATTATTCAGTATTCACTGCGTCACACAAGCTTACTTTCACTAGAAAAACATTCATTTTTAAAAGAAAGAAATCTGTTTGTTTTTTGGATTCTGTTGCTAGTTTGACGGCAAAAGCACACTGTTTTTCTTAAAGAATATACCAGTTAGTTCAGAATGATATCTATCTAACTCAGTCTGCATATGCTGTCTAGTACTATTATATATTTGCAATGCAATGTATTAACAACCACCAATCGCCACTAGTATGTGTAAGTATATTTAAGATTGAAATTAAAAACAATTGATCAGCAAACTATTGTAACTGACTATTCTCTACAGAACTGCTTTACAATGAAAGGATGATAATGATTTCCTATGTCCCTGGTTCAACCATAACGCTATTTTATGAGCAGAGCACCACAGCTAACCTCCTCCCTACACCTGTCTGTTCTAAAATGGCACTTGAGAGAACAAGGGCGGACTGTATATACAAAAGATGGTAATCCAAAACTCACAAGAGTTTTGCAAAAAAATAATCACAGATATGACAATTCGCCTTGTTTTGAGATCCAAATCTGGCGGGAGAAATCGAGTCATGACTCGGTTTCACTCAGATCCACAACGTCAGATTTCGCCGGATTTCAAGTAATCCGAACCACCCATCTCTAGTAAATATAGAAGGCATATACAAGCCAGTAAAATATCAATCATCTGAAGATGTAAAAAATATTTTTTTTTTGTATTTGTGATGTTTTATGTTTGCCAGGTTTACATTTTTTTGCTGGGCATTATTGTTTTGAGTTATTTTTCTTTTTTTGTGCTTTGTGAATTTAATTGTTCAGATTCTTCAATTGGTTTTTATTTTTGGATGCAGGGCCAAGACAAAATAATAGTTGGAGATGCTTGGCTTGTAGAGCCATACTTCTTTTTAAAGGGTGATCAGCTTGTTTGGCCCACTTTCTCCTCTGACTCTTTTCGCATTAATTCTCAATAGTGTAATATGTATCCCTATATCCCGAAGGCAGAAGCAGAACTATCATGGTAGCAGGGAATACAACTGAAATGATGGCCGCTAATGCGGGGTTCTTTCCTTAACAAAGCCCAAACAACACCAGTGGGGATAAAGACAAATTCTTTACTCTTCCAGTTTACTGAATCTCCCTTTAGTGGACAGGACATGGCCGCTTTTAGTGGTCAGGAATTGAAGCCTTTGATAGCTAACCATCTAGACTCGCCTACTGGTACAGTCGGCCCAGCAATGATTGTTCACATTGGATATGAAGCTGAACCATGATTTTGCTGAATGAGGAACGTAAACAGATGTATGCACTGACCTGTTAGATTGGGCACAGTATGCTGCACTGGGCTCATTCTAAATTGGAAATTCCTACTTAGAAACTCATTTGGCCTGTGATCTATTCCTAATAAGTGAGTTTTGGGGTATATGCTGGTACTAACAAGAGATCCATGTTAGGTAACTGTTCAGTCTTATATGTTTTAATCAGTTTATGATTGAATGCACATGGAGTAAGTCGTATTTGCTTATTTAAAGTGGTGTACCTGCTTGTTTAAAATGGTCAATTAAATGCAAAGGAATATATGGAGGATGTGAACTTGGTTGCCTTCAGTGTATCTAGTTGGAAACTGTACAAGACCATTTTAATACATGTGATAGTTGAATCTTATTGAACTAAAGTATGGAAAATGACATACTTGAATATTAAATAATAGTAACAAGTTTCTTGATAGAACATTTCAGTCATCTACTTTTGCTTTTCTAGCACTGGCTAACAGAACTGGAGATTTTTGCAATGATTTTCGCTGCTGCTGTCCACGACTATGAACACACCGGCACTACAAACAACTTTCACATTCAAACAAGGTAATTAAATCATTAGCTTACATCTTTCTTTAAATGTTGCTCCCAATAGAACGGCTGTCTGCAAGTTGGCTGCACCTATACAATTAATCCAGTGGCTCTGAATGTATAGTGAACCCAGTTGACATATTAAAAGATGTTTGGACATTTCCACCCTCAGTTCCATAAGTGAGGATAAAATTCCTAATATTTTGGTTTTGTCAAGAAATTCTATTTTTATATAAGGGGACATTTTAAGAAAGTTTTTACAATTTTTTCAAACAGTGTATGGCTTTTGGTTCCCATTTAGCCCACTTTACCATACTATTTACTCTGAATTCATGAAGCATTTAAAGGAACATAGTGGGCATATGCAGTTTTTAGCTTTCAGCTAAGGGTGTTTTGTAGCTTAGCTTTGCATGAAAGCTTATCAAAATCTATATGGAATTGTTGAGTAGAGCTAAAGTGAAAATGTTAAAACAAAGCTACAAAGAGTTGTTTGCAATGCATCAGATGTGGTTATCGTCCAGTTCCATAAAATTCTATAACTGCTCATGCCGATGCTTAATTATTATATTATATATTATAAATTATAATGTGATCCATTTTTTAATCGTTTTACTTGCATTTGCTAAGTACTGTGAAATGAGTGCATTATATTTCAATTCGACGCCTGTATATGAGCAGTCTTTACAGTTCACTCCTTTCATTTCACTGACCATTTCACTATGCCAGTCAGTGTGGTACCTAGGACACGAGAACCAGTGGTAGACTAGTGGTAGGGGCCCACGTATAGCCTTGCGGTGGGGTGATGCTGAAAGGGATTTGACCAGGCCTAGGAATTAAGCAAAAATTAGTGAACTATGCAATTAGGTATTTAGTTCATGTACATAAGCTCTAGCCGGATATATAATTTAAGTGAATATTCCATATATATTGTGTGTGTGTATGTTTGTGCGTGTGTATATATATATATATATATATATATATATATATATATATATATATATATATATATATACATACACACACGTACATTATATGGACAAAAGTGTTCGTATGCTTGACCATTACACCACAGGGACTGTAATTACATTGGTTCTGATTCATTAAGGAAAGTTAAGCAAAAATATTAGTACATTTTCTCCTGGATAAGACCATGTTACAATGCAAGGGTTGCATATTAGTTTATTATTTCTCCCATAAGTTAAGTACTGGCTGTTTTTTCATGTAGCACACAAATACTTCATAGCTTTATTTTTACACTGAAATTTAAAGTTAATCTAGGACATGCCCTTCCACAACTATAAATCTGTCCCCAGATATTAAATTTAGCTCCCCCTGCAATGCAATATGATGTTGCCAAGGTGCAAAGTTACTATTTTTTTTGCTTTACTTTCCTTAATGAATCAGGCCCATTGTATTCAAATACCTATACTTTAATATGAAGTTGGTCTCCGTTTTTCAGCAATAACAGCTTCCACTCTTTTTGGAAGGCTTTCCACAAGATGTTGGAGTTTTTCTGTGGGAATTTGTGCCCATTCATTCTGTAGAGCATTTATGAGGTTCAAGCACTGATGTTGGACGAGAAGTCCTGGCTCGCAATCTCCATTCCAGTTCATCCCAAAGGTGTTCAATGGGGTTGAGGTTAGGGCTGTGTGCAGGCCAGTCAAGTTCTTTCACACCGAACTTATCAAACCACGTCTATGTAGTTCTTGTTTTGTGCACTGGGGCACAGTCATTTTGGAATAGATAAGGGCCTTCCCCAAACTGTTGCCACAAAGTTGGAAGCATAGCATTGTCCAAAATGACTTGTTATGCTGAAGCATTACGATTGCCCTTCACTGGAGATAAAGGGCTTAGCCCAAACCCTGAAAGACAGCCCCATACCATTATCTTTCCTCCACCAAACTTTACAGTTGTCATAATGCAGTCAGGCATTAAACGTTCTCCCGGGATCCGGCAAAAACAGATTCGCCCATCTGAATGCCAAACAAGAAAGCGTGATTCGTCACTCCACAGAACACATTTCCACTGCTCCACAGTCCAGTGTCGGTGTGCTTTACACCACTCCGTTCGACGCTTGACATTGGTGTTGGTGATGGGAGGCTTGCATGCAGCTGCTCGGCCAATGAAGCCCATTCCATTAAGCTCCCGCCGCACAGTTTTTGTGCTTGCATTAATGCCAGTGGAAGTTGAGAAACTCTTCAGCTATGGAATCAGCAGAGCGTTGGCGACTTTTACGCACCATGCGCCTTAGCAGTTGTTGATCCCGTTCTGTCATTTTACATGGTCTTTTGCTTTGTGGCTGAGTTGCTGTTGTTCCTAAACACTTCCACTTTCTAATAATATCACTTACAGTTAACAGTGGAATATCCAGCAGGAATGAAATTTCAGGAACCGTCTTATTGCAAAGGTGGCATCCTATAACAGTACCACGCTTAAAGTCACCAAGCTCTTCAGAGCGACCCATTTTGTATCAGAAATGCTTGCAAATGGAGACTGCATGGCTAGGTGCTTTATTTTATACACCTCTGGCAATAGGTCTGATTGAAACACCAAATATTCAATAATTACCAGGTGTGGTCAAATACTTTTGTCCATATAGTGTGTATATATATAAATTAAATAGACTGTTTGATATATTGTATCTATATTGTATATATTGTGATTGTGAGTGCAAATGGTACAGCTACTGAAAATGTTCCAAGATTGTACGGATTTGCAGAGTGGTGCGGCAGATGTTGAGCAATGGGAAAGTTCAATTTTGTTGCGGCATTTAAGATGGATTGAAGTGGAGATAGATGAGTGAGGGGAATGGCACATAGTCGGAGGTTGCAATGTGGCTGGGAATGACAGACACATATAAAATTCTTACTTTCTTCACGATTAGTCCACATACCATTTGTACTGGTTACTCTGCATCGCTTCCCACACGCCACTTCTGTCTAGGGGAGAAACCACAACAATTATTGGAGTTCAATAATTCAGTTGAAGGAAGGGGGTGTCCAAGGAGACGACCAGGAGAGAGACCCTACACTCTATTCCTATTGTCGACACCTCGATTTGGTCTGGTCCTGGGAATGGGACAACAGATATATAGGGACAGGGAAATATGCCACTTGAATGTCCTACTCACCGATGTACTGGTGAGGGCCACAGCAAGAGAAAATCAAAACCGAACAATAATACTCATCGGTTAGTCTCTGTCTCCTCTTGAAGGTAATCTGCAACTCTAAAGATTGGCATCTAGGAAAAAGGTGACATACAACAGCCCACCCACAGTGCTGTCTACCGGGCTAACATGTACCACCCACTCTAGTGCTAGCTACAACAGCAGATGCCTGGTGCTAACAACATTCTACGTGACCAGTTTGCTACACAACTTTAATGCCTAGCAATAGGTGTAGTGTATTACCTTGACTACAATCCCCACAATTCCAATACACCAATCACAGAATACAGACAACAGGTACAATAACAGATATCAAACCTCCACCTTCAATAGGGGCCTGATGATTGATGGCAAGGGCACACTAAAGGTATACACAGTGCTGCAATGGCCACCTAAGGTTATTTGTACAATCGAGCATGACCTCAGAATGACAGGCCTACCTCCTAACTGTGCCAAGCCTGGTGCCAAGCTGGTCTCCAGAGGCCTAGTGCCTAAATTACTTTGGCCACAGGCTAATCCTGAATTTAAAAATACTCCCAATGAGTAAATAACAGCAACATATAATATCTAAATAACCTGAGCATTGTGCCTACTATTGCTGCACAGGGCTAGTGCCCAAAAGATGCCATAGGCCTTGTGCTCAAAGTGTACATAAAAGGGTGCAGATGGGGGCCTGGAAGAGGGTCGTCTAAGGGCTTTCCCTGTCACTTGCAGCTTCTGTCGGCAGCAAGAGGGAACCGTGCCAGCTCTTTGCCATCCCCTTGCTGCTTCCTCTCTGGACAGTCCTTAACAGTCTTCTTTGTTAAGCTTGTTGTTCTCTCACTCTCTGCTGTCTGCCACCATCTTCAGTTGTCTTAATGACTCTTCTGGCTTGAACCCAACATCTTCTTACTTGAACAACCCGCTTCTTTTGTTCTATTCTGGTTTGATTACGCCGGCTTCTTTTTTGACCGTGAAACGACTCTTTTCCAGAGCAACCCACAGGTCCCTCTCCACCGTCGGACTGTCTTCATACCACATGTGATGACTAAATATTATCCACCACATGGGTGTTGGGTGGTGCCGCAGTGAGCACCGACTGGCTTCCCACGGCATCAAAAATTGAAATGCCTGGAGGTGAGTCCTGATTGGCCTGCAGTGAGTCATTTGCCTTTTGCCTTACCTTTACCAACGCCGAGGAACCCTGAAAGAATGAAACATTTATCTGTGCTGGATCACTGGTTGGGTGAGTGTCTTAGTCCTCTCTTCGTCACCCTCATCATGGGCCCCGCATTCGGGAGGCACCCTTTCACATTAGCGTGCTTGGGAGGTGGAGAAAATTGTGGTGTTATTGATGGTGATGGATATTTGAAGGGAGGTGGTGACTCTGGGAGGAGGGAAAATGATAAGCTCTGTTTTCAACTGTGGATCACTTGTAAATAACTTATTTTATAATTTTTTTTCAATTAGTGGTGCAGTGTGCCAATGTATATAATTGGAAATGTACTGATTTTGTATTAGAAACGTATTGATTTCTGATGCAGTAGGCTTATGTTGGAGGAAATGTGTTTTTAAAGAAAGGAAGAAAGGAAATCCCATGTTAATTAGGCCTTTTCATTTGTGAGTTACCAAGACATCTTTTAGCCTGAATTCACCAGAGGGGTGGTTAGACTTTCATCCTGTGTCTTAGAGAGATAAGAAACCTAACAGCAAGTAATTTAGGATTTCACAGATTGATGTAAATTTTGTTAAGTTTAAATTGCATTTAAATCCAAGTTTAGAGAACATATTACAGCCCGATGCTAATCACTGAATGTAATATCTCAGACATTGTGGTGCCAGGTCAGAAAAGGGGCTGATTTAACCCCTGCCAACATGTGTAACAGAAACAGTATATAAAGAGCTCTGTTTGACAATGTAATGTATTATTCCATCTGTATTTCTGGATGATCACTAGTACCACTAATTAGTATGGAAAGGTCCTTGTCAGGACCATTGAGCAATCAAACATCACTGTTTGAAGATTCTGTCTGATGCCTATTACCTGCTGTATCTTGTGACCAACAGATAACAGCTTACACTCCAATACGGCAGTTCCCAAAGTGTGGGCCGCGACTCCCAGGGGTGCCGCTGCGCTGTCACAGGGGTGCTGTGGGCCAGCCATAGAAAAAACAAACAACACAAAAACGTACCAATCCGCGCGGTGCCGGGACCCAGCATCCTCCTCTCTCACGCAGCTTGTCACTGAATGTCGATATTCAGTGACAAGCTGCGTGACAGAGGAGGATGCTGGGTCCCGGCACCGCGCGGATTGGTACGTTTTTGTGTTGTTTGTTTTTTCTATGGCTGGCACGTGGCAGTGGGGGCAGAATGACAGAGGGCAGAGGAGGGGGACAGCTTGACAGAGGGCAGAGGAGGGGGACAGCGTGAGAGAGGGCAGAGGAGGGGGGACAGCGTGAGAGAGGGCAGAGGAGGGGGACAGCGTGAGAGAGGGAAGGGGAGGGGGACAGCGTGAGAGAATGCAGAGGAGGGGGACAGCATGACAGAGGACAGAGGAGTGGGCAGCATGGGAGGGCAGAGGGGGCAGCATGAGAGGGCAGAGGGGGCAGTGAGAGAGGGCATAGGGGGGAAGGTGTGAGAGAGGGCAGAGGGGGCAGCATGAGAGAGGGCAGAGGAACTGGATGCAGAGGGGGCACTGTGTCTGAGTGCAGAGAGGGCAGTGTCTCTGGATGCAGAGGGGGCAGAGTGTCTGGATGCAGAGGGGGCAGAGTGTCTGGATGCAGAGGGGGCAGAGTGTCTGGATGCAGAGGGGGCATTTTTGCATACAACTAAATAAGTATTTCTGTCCTGACCTTAATACTTATTACACTTTTTTGACCCAACTACTTCTAAAACAGGACTGCTCAGTAATTATTTTGGAGGGGTGCCTTAAAAAAATTATGGAGACTCTAAGGGTGCCGCGAACTGCAAAACTTTGGGAACCACTGCTCTAATCCGTTCCCCGGCTGTCCTGTGTTGAACCCAGCATCTCTGTGTCAACTTACTGCCGCTACTCTGTAGTCCTGATCCACAGTAAGTGGTCAGGAGGTACAAGCTAGACCACAGCAAAGAGGCGCTGCAGCAGCTATACTAGCTACTCAGAAGTAAGCGGTTCTAGGTGCTGTAAAGGAGCCTAGTGGTGGCAGCGAGATTCTCCTACAACTATTGTGCAGTTGGCATTTGCAGTTGGCGAGTGTCTGGTGGCAAGGTGACACAAGTATGAGTGCTCAGTAGCAGTCGTTTACTGACGATGAGAAATAAACCCAGATAAACTGTGTAAGAAGAGCATCCCTTCTCCTTCTTCCCCAAGAAGAAGACCAGGTGGATAAGTAAGCTTATCTGGTCACATGGACATATTGAGCTTTAGGTAGCATTGGTTCATCCATGTGGAAATAGCACAAAGAAAGTTAGTTATATGATATAGTAGAGAAACATATTGGTCAGGAGAGGAGAGATAGATTTGGGTGTTGTCAGCATAGAGGTGTTAGTGAAGGCTGAATGGTTCCCGAAAAGTAGAGAATAAGAAAAACAGGGCCAAGAAGAGAATCTTATGGAACCCCAACAAATCATGGGGGTGAAGGGGAGTATGTGTATATTAGTGGATCAGGCCTCAGTGAAATGTTGAAGGCGAAAGGCCAATTGCACTCCCTGATCGATAGAGAAGTAATATTGGCGGTTGTACACAAGTTGCTCAAGTAGTTTGGATGCAAAGGGGATGATAGAATAATGTAGTAGCTGGGGAGAGACTGGGTCGAGGGATGTTTTCGTTAGGAATTGGTGAGATTAACATGTGTTTAAAGGAGGATGGAAATGAGCAGAAAGGTTGAAGACGTAAGCTGGAAATGAGCATGCAGTTGGGGTGAAGGAGCAAATACAAAATGTACTGAAACATAGAACACTAGTAGATGACCAAGAGGTTTTCCCAACATTACATTTCTATTGAAAAACATAAAAACAGATCTCAAAGCAGAATCAGAGACCATCCAGTCAATCTGTCTGCTCTCATGGCAAGTGAATCACCATTAACATACCGGGTGCACTACTTTGTACACCTTGCAGCTTCTAAATAGAACTGCAGGATAACTAATACACAAATATGTATAAAATAATGCTTTATTTAATTATTTGTTAAAGATTATATGAATATTGCAGCTAAGCATCATTAAAATAAAACCTAAAATGTAAACATGTGAAAGTACATATTTTCCCATGTGTACATAAAAATTATTCCTTAGTCATCATTCACTTTCTTTTTTAATTAGTTAGAATGTATAAACCATGTACATAGTCAGTAAATCTGTTTAATCTATTATAATAATTTATACCGGTAGCAAAAAAAAACGTAAGGTGAATTATTTATTATACATGTATGCAGTATATATTCATCAAAGCCTGTGTCTTGCATAAGTATAGTAAAGTGTAATGTTTATTTAACTGAATCTATCCAACAAGTAATGTAATCAATCCCTTTATCAAAACACTTTTAAAGAATTGTTCTATATAAAAATGTTGGATTCATCATATACAGGACCATGGCCTGTGCATTGCAAAGATAAATAACTGAAGTACTATGATTTGCTTTTGCACCCAAGTCAGCACCTTTTATGGCTGTGGACTGTGTCATTTCCCATTTGTGATAAAGAGGATTGAAATACTTTATTATAATTTAAATATTAACAAGACTTTATTATTAACGAGGATGCAACTGAAGAGTGTATTTTATCTTTGTGCTCCATGTACCAAGTTTCGGATTAGTTATCCTTTATACCTTGCTTTTAAATAAGAGATTGTGGGGTGTATTTACTAAACTGCGGGTTTGAAAAAGATGTTGCTTATAACAACCAATGAGATTATAGTTACCATTCATTTAGTACATTCTACAAAATGACAGCTACAATCTGATTGGTTGCTATAGGCAACATCTCCAATTTTCAAAGTCATAGTTTAGTAAATATATCCCTGTGTGTTCTCATTCACACTACTTTTGGAGATTTACACTTTACATATTTCTTGAGGGAAGTAAAAAAAAGATCCATTAGAAAGTAATTCTGCTTCCATAATACCTTATTATATTATTACTATAGCCTGTGTGGTGTCGTGACTTTGCCAATTAAATGCTACAAAAATATAAGGAAAACAATATATTCTAAATGAAACTCATTTGCATTTGTTTCTCATGCTTTTTGGAAAATGTGATTAATAAGCCTTTATTATCTCAGATTATAACTCAATGTCCCTTCTTCTGTTGAAGCCATGTAACTAAACTGTGTAATGCATTATACTGTCACTGAGTATATTATTCACAGGAACAATGAAAATGTTTAATAAGTGGGCACGTTAAACTGGTTTTGAATAAATATAATAAATGTACAAGCATGATATACTAGACTCCATCAACGGAAAAATCTTTCAATTACTTTTGATTGAGATCTCTTTTTCTTAATTGTTATTTCTCTGAAAAAGGATTTGTAATACATTTTGACATCTTGTTCATAGAAAACAGTAATATTCAATTTACTAGCCGTAAAAAATTATTTTACACTTCTCTCTCTAGTCCCTTAAGAAATCATTGCTCTTCTTAAGAGGATGTATGTGAACAGTATTGTGGCAAGCAATTACTGTAATTGTTCCCTGATATTAAAAAATATCAACCTTGCTTTTTCACATTCAAATTATCTTGGACTACAATCCCCATTTACCCAAGGTCTAGGGCAAAACAGAAATGTTTCAGTTATTTACATTCATACTTAATTGTGTATACTTTATTGATAATTTGCACTGGTTGATATATACCCAATGCCCATATTCCATTCAAAGCTATGGGGTAGGTTATTTGGATGCAGAGTATGCAATACAGGCATGACTCAATGCTCCTGGCGTAAAATGGGAGATTGTTCAGTGAATACATTTGGCTTAGTTTTGTACACTAGCCACTAAATTGTGCTCAACTTCTTTTTGCTAGCCAACAGAATGTTTTCAGTTTTGTACACTAGCTACCATAATGAGTACTTCATTGTATACTAGTCAGTAGATCAAGTGTCATGAAGTACACAGAGGGACAGCTTGTGAAGGAGCCCAGGCCCAATATTGGCACTAGCATACAGAGTCAAATTAAGCACAAATGAAGCCGCAGGACAGGAACTTTGAAGGCCTCATTTCCAACCTCCTGGCTTTAGCTCCCCTTGCCATGCTTCCCAATAATAATATAACTTGCTGTCTGGCTACTTCTTGTGATGTTTAACCCCACAGAGGTGCCTTGTTTTGCTTTGTGGTAGGTAATAGAGCATACAAAAGGCAAGACAGTGGCCAACAGCTGACATGCAATGCTTCTCTAATGCAACATTACTTCCGCATCTCTACATCAGCAATGCCAAGCCTACAATACAACTGGGTAGTATGCCAGGACTACTGTTTATTGAGTTAGGGGCCTGAACAATTGAACAGGTGACAGAGAGATTGAACAGATTAAAGATAAGTTTGGCCTAATGTGAGAAATAAGTTGGCCTATTGAGGGCTAATGGTGGCAATCCATGATATTGAATATTTATCTTGAGAAAGACAGAAAACATGCAGGCTTAAGGGAATTCTAGAATGAGCGGAAGGAGTATTTGCATATCTTGATCAAGTAATTGAGTTTCTTGATAGTATGAGTAGGGTCTTCAATTTCAAGAAGTAGATATGCCTGCTCTTATAGTAGATGAATTGATGAGAGTTGTATAAGGGTAAAGTAACGCAGCCGCACACAATTACCATTAGTACGGCAATA